>NW_005370994.1:1433891-1471277 GCF_000412655.1 Myotis brandtii
TTTGCAACTTAATACACACACACACACACACACACACACACACACACACACACACTAGTGCGCTCCCACAGCAGGAGTGCCACTCAGCTAGAAACTGCTTTAGCACTGCTACATCTCTGCAGGGATTGGGCCGAAACCCAGCAGTCTGACATCCCCTGAAGGGTCCTGGATTGTGAGAGGGCACAGGCCAGGCTGAGGGACCCCACCAGTGCATGAATCTGTGCACCAGGCCTTTAGTTTGTAATAATAGAATAATAAAAAAAAACACATACAAGTAGAATAAACAAGTAATAAAAGACATTTAAATACCTGGTCTAATAAAATTTCTTGATAAAAGGCCTAGGGAAAAGTGTGGGAGCACTTTGTGCCACAAAGAATAACATCATGAAAGATAAGAAGTTGATGTCTGGATAAAGGGTTCATGTATACATTTAGTTCTGGATACTGCTGACCTCTTGCTTTTTCCACTGACTGTGGTTGCCAGTATAGGAAAATAATTATGCAGTTGTTTATCTAACACGTCTGGCCTATTCTACTGATATGCTTGGGTGTCCAGGAATTCAGGACTGCAGTGCATGGAAGCTCCCTTCATTCTCTGGCTCCCTCGATCATTTGGCCTGGGATGGGATAGCCCCTTATATTGCCCTCAGTTTTGCTCAGAACTGTTGGGCCCACCCACAGAAGTAATCAAACATATAGTCAAGAGAAAATGATTCAGAAGCTTATTGACCCTGAACAATTCAGTAGTGAAATATTTTCATGGAGAAACACAAGTTCTCCCATATCACCCAGATTTTTCTGAAGCACAGCTCCAATCACAGTCTTGGAGAGGGTATGGCACCTACGAAAGACTCAGTCAGGGCATCCAAAATTAAGGAGTAGCATGTTTCTCAAACTAACATTGGCTCCCTGTAGCTTACCTAATAAAATTGATGTGCTCTATTTCAGTGGACTAAATTAAGCACTAAATTACCTCTCCAAAATTGTCCCTTTCAACTTTGGTCTTGAAATATTTTGTTCACAGATCTCCTAAAAAGATATTGTAAAACCGTGTATCCGCTCATATATTTTTAAGCTGGTATTGAAACAAATTTTATTATAAGTTTAAATAGTTACAAAATGCAATTCTAAATATTTATATCTTTAATAAACATTATGATGCTTATATAATTATTACATTACTTTATATGTATCCAATGAAATCTAAGTAAGAGTAATTTGATAACCACCATACCTATTTAAAATGCACTTGAACATGATTTTCTTTAACAGTCAGAATTTTTACAACACTTATTTTTCCCCTTAAACTGATATTTCCGTTCTTATCCCTCAGAATTATATCCTAATGTAGTTTTATGCTTGAAAGTTTTTTTATTGATCATCTCATTATATGTCCCTGCAATAACCATCTATCTAGATATATAATTTTTTTACTGTGAACACAAGGGACTAAACATTAAATATTAAAGTATCCAATAATCAGATAATTTTTTGGCAAAAGTAGATGGCAATACACTTCTGTGAGTCTGAATAACTTTTCAATGAAATACAAAATAGTTATGTGCCTCCTATGTGTGTTCCTTTTTCTCAAATATGTAATTAATCTGTTAGAAATAAAGTTTCAGCTTTTTCTCACTTTCCTTGAAATCAGGTACAACATGCCCCTGAGATGCAGACAGAGACAAGGTCCATGAAAACACTAGCCAAGCTCTCAAGGCTAGTAAAGGTGCTGAGGTTGGTAAAGGTGCTGAGAAGGCACTCTGAAAAGACTGGTATTCACCAGCATATGTTTTAAAAATCTTGGTTATTCTGACTTTAAGGTAGAGAGAGATATTGAGCATTGTCATGAGTTTGTTATTAGATAAAGAAAAATGTCGCCAGGACTGATCTTCAGGAGAAATGCAGTGTTTGACAGCTAGCTTGTTAAAGAAAATGTGCCATCATCAATTCTGTTGGCCCATTCTGTAATATTTCTGAACTCCTATCTCCTTGACCCAGGCCCTAATATTCTGTTTCTCGTGCTAAGCTTTGCCTTAACCCAAATGCATATAAGATGAGGACAGATAAGAAGCCCTGCAACAGACTGACTTTATCATAAGAAGTTTCTGGGCCCCAGTATTTTAAAACATGTGATCTGTTTTCTGTTTGGCACCTCAGAGTATTTTCATCCCAGGCTAGGACAGCAGATTAAGATTCAGGATGGGTGAGAGCTGACTTTTCTTTGTCAAAATAGGTGATTGTAAAAGTGGAAGTGAGAGAGGAAAACCAACACATTTTCAGGTAGATCAGTTTTTGGAAAGACACATAGGTGTTGGAATCCAGGAAGTGATTCCACTGAAACCCAACTTCATCTGTGAAGCCCTCGAAAGCCTTTGTCAACCCCAGGAACACGTGCTTCACTTCGAAGACCATGATACAATCTATGTTTGAAAGTATTGGTGTTTTATTGCTGTGTAACAACTTAATACAAATTTGGTAGCCCGCATCCATTTATTATCTCACAGTTTCTGTGGGTCAGGGCTTAGCTGGGTACCCTGCATAATGTGCAGTTGAGGTATTGGCCACAGGTGCAGCTCAGCGAGATTCAGGATCCTCCTCCAAGCTACCTGGTTGCAGGTAGGATTCATTTTCTTCCCCACAATTGTAGAACTCATGACGACTTGCTTCTTCAAAGTCAGCAGGCGAGCTTTTGTAATGCTCTGAGTATCTATATACAGTAGGTCCTCGGGTTACGTAAGAGATCCGTCCCTACAGTGCGACATAACGCGATTTTCGCCGTAAGTTGGAACCCACCTACATAAGCACCTATGTCACACACATGGAGCACATACACAGCAGTAATGAAGTGAAACAGTAACAAAAAATTTTAAAGAAAGATAACAATTCCTGACCTTTACTTGTGGTAAATAAATAATAAAAAACATAAAGCACATATGTACATACTTTGAAATGACAGAACATTTTTTTAAAAAAATAAATGGGAGATGGCGACGTAACCACAAAATGTCATACATCGAGTCTGACGTAACCCAAGGACTGCCTGTATATAAAACCCTAATATGCAAATAGACTGAATGGTGGAACAACCAAGCAACCAAAAAACCAAACAACCAGTTGCTATGACGTGCTCTGACCATGAGGGGGCGCGCATGGAACATGGTGGGCATCAGCTGTGGCAGGATGGTGGAGCAGATGAGCGGGGGTGCCAGATCAGGCGGGCGCTGGTCACTGTCAGCGGTCACTGAGCCTCTGGCGGGTACTGAAAATTCTTTACTCCCAGGTGCTGCGGTCCCATCCAGCGCTCACACCTGCTGCTGGCACCGGAGCTGCTGCTCACACCCGCTGCTGGTGCCCAGCGCCAGTCCCAATCGCTCGGCACCATCAGCAGATGAGAGTGGTGGCTACCTGCCCCAAAGCCCCTCAGGGCTTCTCCCCCTCCTCCTGCTCCTGAGGGGCAATTGGGGCAGCAGCCTCTACTCACACCCGCTGAGAGTGCCGGCCCCACTCGCACCTGCTGCTGGCGCTGGCCCCAATCTCTCCATGCTGTCAGTGGGTGTGAGCGGGGCCAGCACTGTCAGCACGTGCGAGTGGCAGCGGCGGGAGCAGGGCTGCCAGCAGACAGGGGACCGAAGTGCCACAGCAGAAGGAGCTGGGTAGGGGCTCAGAGGATGGGTTGAGACCCGCTCCTGTGCCCACCACAGCCTCGTGGCCCACAGTTCCTTTCAAGGTGCACAAATTCGTGCACTGGGCCCCTAGTCTGACTATAAGACCTGCTTTTAAAGTTCTCACCTGATTATGTCATACTCACCTAACATAAGCTCCCTTTTGATCAATACAAAGTCAACTAATTAGGGACCTTAATTAAATCTGCAAAAAAGTATTCTTTTTTTATGTAATGTAATCTAATCATAGAATGACAACCATCATATTTGCAAGATTCCTGCTCTCTGGATACATGCTCTATATTATGTTCTTACTTGAGTGTCAATGGAGTTTATAAACAGAACCAAATTTCTAAATTTCAAAAGCTAATGATTTTGAAGAAGCAACCTATCATGAGTTCTACAATTGTAGGAAAATGAATTCTACTGGCAATCATCACATTTGCAAGCTCTATCTAAACTCAAGGGAGAAGATAATATAGAGCATGCACCCAGAGAGCAGGAATCTTGGTGATCATGTTAGAATTCTACCTACCACACGAAACAAAACAGAAACAATTCCTAAATTTTAAAAACTGCTTAATTCTCTAATGCTACTCATTTACAAATATGTGTTCTCTTTAACTAAATGCCCTTTTCCCTTTTCCTTTTTTTTATTTTGCAGTTTTAAAGTGTTACCTGTCATCATCATCAAATGATAATATTAACATTAATATGGTAACTACCATTACTATGTATTAGCTTATATTTATGCTTCGGTCTGGTGAAAACTTCTCTATGTGGGACTGTCAGTATGTGTTAAATTCAAGTTCTCTTTGCTCTTTTTTATCCCTTAGCTGGCTATGTTTATCCTCCATGCAGAATGGGAACAATTTATATAATGGTTTTATTTAAATTGTGCATGTCTGTAGTTAGATCACTCATCTCCCCACCCACCTCCTTTTTAGCAACCATTTGCTTGTTCTCTATATCTATGGGTCTGTTTCTGGTTTGGTTTGTTTTTTAGATTCCACATATAGTGAAATGTGGTATTTGTCTGTCTCTATCTTACTTATTTCACTTAGTATAACACTCTCTAGGTCCATCCATGTTGTAGCAAATAGCAAGATTTCATTATTTTTATGCCTGAGTCATAGTCTATTGTATATATGTACCACTTCTTCTTTATCCATTCATCTATCAATGGACACCTAGGTTGCTCCCATATCCTAGCTACTGTAAACAATGCTGTGATGAGTGGGGTGGGGCAAGTTGTGGTACATTTACACCATGGAATACTATGCAGCAGTATAAAAGAAGGATCTCTTATCCTTTAAGACAACATGAAGGGGCCTGGAGAATATTATGCTAAGTGAAATAAGCCAGACAGAGAAAGACAAGTATCACATGATCTCATTCATATGTAGAATCTAATGAATAAAACAAACTGATGAACAAAATAGATCCAGAGACATAGAAGCATGGAACAGACTGTTAAATCTCAGAGGGAAGGTGGTGGTGGGTGGGTTGGTGGGAAGAGATCAACCAAAGAACTTGTATACATATATACATAACCCTGGACACAGACAACAGGGTGGTGAAGGCCTGGGTTGGGGGGCGGGGGTGGGCCAGAAGGGGTCAATGGTGGGGAAAGAGGGACATTTGTAATACTTTCAACAATAAAGATTTTTTAAATAAATAAGTAAAAATAATGCTGCAGTGAACATAGGGGTACATATATTTTTTTAAACCAGTGTTTTGAATTCTTCAAATAAATACCCAGAAGTGGAATTGCTGGGTCATATGGTAGCTCTATTTTTAATTTTTTTGCAAAACCTCCATACTGTTTTCCATAGTGGCTGTACCAATTTACAATCTCACCAACAGTGCATGAGGGTTCATGCCCATTATCGATTTGATCCAGTTTTTAGGGGCCTAGTTCAAACTCCTTCTTTCCACAGTCCTTGATCTGTATTACCCAGATAGTAGTCTTGTTATTTGTGTAAATATTTTATTCCACTTATACATGAATAACTGCTTGAATCATGTCTGATGTATTTTTACATCATTCACAGGATCAGTTTAGTACCTTGGAATAGAGGCACTGAAACATCTATAATAATAAAAGCGTAATATGCTAATTAGACCACACAGCCAAACAACCTTCCAGACCACCTTCCAGACGAAACAGGGGCTGCAAGGGCCGAGGCAAGCTGCCACGGCTGCGAGGGTCAAGCCCCTTGCACAAATTTCATGCATCAGGCCTCTAGTTTTATTATTGATTAAATGGATAAATACAAATTTACAATATCTGAGCATGAGGATATTTCTAGCTCTGACTTCTCAGCCCTTTTTTATTCTTATCGTCAGCTATGTCTATGCCTGGTTGTCAATGTGCAAATAATAGGGTCAATGTCTTCTCTGTTTTTCCTAATACATTTCATTAGAAATCTTAGCTCTAATTCCTACATTTTTGTGTGTATGTTTATAACCAGGTAGACTTCTCTCACTGATATACGTACACAAGCTCTAAGAGTAATCAAGCATTTCCCTGGTATTGTTTATGATAAAATTTTGTGTGTTTTTTTCATTGTTTCCATTTATTTTGAAGTAGGAGAAATCAGGTTCTTTTATTTCTTCTATTTTTTTTTCTGTTTGGCAGTCCAGGTCTTCAATATTTAGCAAGTATCTTCCTACCACCACATTCTTGAAGAAAATTTGAATAGAATACCCACCACAGAAAAACATCACTCTTCATGTGGCTGTGGCCACAAACATTGCAGTGGAATGTCCCAGGTCTGGTGAGATGGACCAAATCACTTGCAAGCTACAGTGAAAATATTTGGCCTTTAGTCTAAAACCCAGATAAAACAAACAAAAAGACTCCTCGGAAGATTTATAACAGACTCACCTCCTAATCATTACCCTCATGATCTTGCCACTCAAGTGGCCATAGGGAATCCCCCAGAGGTAAAATTGTCAAAGGAAAGAAACCATTATATCTCTGGGCTAAGAGCAGAGTTAAACTAACTTCCGCACCACTGAGTCTTGCTAAACCAGGAAGGTTCCCCACTTTGGGAAGTAGCCCAAGAGCCATCCACAACACAAAAGAGGAAGCCAACAACCAGAACAAGTAATTCCAAAAAGGAGAATGACAAAGGGAACAAGTCATGAAGACATGCACAGTTTAAAACACCTTGGTGGGGGGTAAACATATTTGCCCTAAATTTACAGACTCATATTATGTGTGAATATTATACTTGAACTTGCCCCATAGCAGTTCTTGCATTTTTGGGTAGATCCAAGGTTTGTGGGACATTTGTAAGAGGACTCCTACCTGCCTCTTACAAATGATGAGAAATTTTCCTCCTACTTTGAATCATATTTTATTAGATGCTTACTGATTTTAGTGATTGGCTTCCTCCATTTTTTATTTTCCTAAGCACCTGTCAGATATACATAGAAAAAGTAAATATGCTTGACAAAAAAAAAATCTAAACTAATATCCTTTAAGTAGGCCACTCTGTGCTATAGAGAAAGTTGCATAACAAGTAAACCTTGAGAGGGAAAAAAGAGAAGCATATATGCAGGATTTAATTGCCAGAGTCTAATTAGTTTTTGAGTAGTGCTATAAAACTTAGAGGGAAGCAAAGATAAATATTTTAGCTAATTTCCCTATGTATTGTGGATAAAAGAATGGAAATGATTCTCAAAAATTGAATGTTATGAAGTCATTTGCAAAGTATATTAAGTCAGTTCTTCTAGGTAATGAAGTGTCCTTTACAGTTTAAGAGACTTTCCAAGAGCTGACATTTCCCTCATAAAGAACATGGCTCTTGTGGCTTCATTATGACTTCTTGAAGCAATCTGAACTTTAGACCTTCTCGCCTGCCAGCTGAGGACACATCTACACACTAACTGGTGTTTAATAGGCGCGCGGGGCACCGAGGCTCAATATGATTTCAACTGCCATGACCTAAATCTCTAGCCAGGTGACAACATGTGGAAAACCTCCTTGATAACACCTCGTATCTTTTTTTCTGCTCGCACTCACTGAGAGAGTTGCACATTGTGCTGATTTTTTTCTTAATCAGATTGCATGGTGGAAGGTCACTGAGAAATGGATGTTATTATGAAACAATTCAATGCATCACTTCCTCTTCTTTGATGGGTTTGATTCCCTTCACTGGAGTCTTGATAACTCCCCCAAAAGTGGCCTCCTTTGCATGATTACCTGAGGCAAACTAGATGATGCCACATTAGGGAGGTGAGAAAGAGCAAATATCAAAACAGAAATTACTATGTATAAGTTTGCAAATGAGTCAATAATGCTTCCTTTGCCACTTTCACTAGAAGGGAAATAGGTTGATTTTATGAGTTATAGAGATTTTGTTACTCCTACTTTTAGCTTGGTGGCTGGTAAATCTATCCAACATATGATTTCATTTTAAAAAATCGTTATTTTAATGGATCTTTATAGCTCTTATATTAGTTTATCCCCATATGTTTGTACAGCAAAAGAGCTTATTTTCTCTGCAAGTTCAAAAGGCATTCAAGGTGTATTTTATTCTGAAATAGATGTGTTTGCTTTATAATGAGAGTGTTTTCTTTCATTATATATTTATACATTTATAATTTGTTGATACCATCTTTTTTTTTTCAAGCACAACCATTATTTTATCTGAGAAGAAAATGTAAGACAGAAGAACCTGTCTGTTACTAGGCTGTAAGTTACTTAAGGGGACTGAGAGGAGAACCTAATTCCTAGCACAGTGTCTGGGAAATAGCAAAATCTGAGTCAATTCTTTGTTAAATTAGTAAAGGAATTAGTATAATAGAAATGCTCATGAAAATATATATAAATACATACCAAATTTTTACTAAGCCAATTCATTGTACTTAGGAATTAATTATATAAATTAATTATCAATAGCAACTGACTCAATATTAGGTTCTCATATATTTGGAAATATGAGATGCAATTTAGAGATTATTAAATGCTATTTTTCATAAATATTTTAAGAAATTAGAGAAAAATGATAGTTTCTAATAATGGAAATGTATAAAATTACTTCCTAATATACTCATAATTTTATTTTTATAATGTCATGTCTAATGCATTATAGACAAGTGTAAAAAGAAACATCAATTCCTAGATAATTAAATATAAATATTGTGTGTCAACATTATTCATTTATTAATGCAACAATATTTGTTGGTTAAATTGAACAAATTGCTTGAAGCAAATTATATTAAGCAGCTTTCATTTTGAGTGTCTATGATTCCAGGCTTTCCCAAAATAGACTTTATCATTAAAAAAATGAGCTTCTTAAGTCCTGGGAACACATTTTATTTATCTTAGTATTCTCTTCATCTTGCATCTAAATTCTTATGGAATACAAAACAGTGAAATGTTCATTAATTTCTGAGAAATGACAAAAATACTACAGGCTTCTTATATATATGAACGTGAAATTGGAAAATTTAACAATTTGTTAATATGAAATCCACATATCGTTATTTATCAAGTTACTCAGAGCAGTAGGAGGATTGTGACTGCCATTATTTCATTGCTTGTGATACAATGCCATTTGTGGCCTAGGAGCTGAAAGACATAGGCCTTCTCATGATCTTACCCACTTAACTGTTTTGGGTGTCTGTTTCCTCAAGTGGAGTTATGATAGACTGAACCAGATCCATAGTCATCAACATTTTTAATTTGCAATAGCATTTGTTCAAACAAAAATACTTTTTGGAACTTACATAGGCAAAACAGGTAATGGCTGAGATGCTGAGATTGAAATGGGGTGAAGGTTCCCTGCCCTTCCTAGTTCACCCATCATGTACTCATCTGTCTTTCACCTACCCTGACTTCCTGTGGTAGCCCCTTAGGGAGAGGGAGACCTCAAAGAATTCTCCTGCACCAAATACTGGCCTATGTTATGGAATCGCTAAAATCCCTTTTAGTTCTAAAATTGTGACTTGAATTTCAACACTGATGTTAGCCTAGGTCCCAGGATTTATCTCCATAAATATGAGATAGAATATAGTTCATTAGTCAATGTGGCTATTATCTATACAGTTGTTTTCTAAATCACGTATTCTCACGTATTCCCACTATATTTTGACTGTTATGAGTGAAATAACAAAGGAGTATATAAGAATTAAGAAAAGTGATAAAACTCAGATCCCTTTTATTAATCTAGTCAGTAATGACTATTTCCTCACTTTCACCTTTTAAAGAGTAGCTAAAACTGGCCAAGTCAGGCCACCACTTTGAGGTGATCTGTTGTAATCAGAAGTGGAGTCTGAAATCCTCACCAAGAAAATAAGAGACACTAAATCTTTAGAAATAAATACAGTAAGTAAAAACTGTGCAACCGTGCCAAGGCCCAGGGTGACAAAAGAGCCAGAAAGATCATTTAACATCGTGAGATCAGAAGTCGAAATCTAAGAGTAAATGATGAAGTCAAACAACAGGGTCAGAACGACACAAGTCAGAAGAAAAGAAATCATAAGTAAAAGAATAAAAAATGTTTGTGTGATTCAGGAACTAGCAAGCTGTGCATGTAAATAGGTCTGGCTTAAGGAACCAGGAATGTAGAGAATAGTTTAATTTTTTTTCCCATGGCTAAAATGATTATCATTTTATTGTCTTAATGTACCCCTTTCCCCGTAACCACTGATAATTAAGAATTAATTAAATATACCAATTTATAGTTCAGCAAAAATAAATATACTCATTCTTTAAATAGGGCTTACCAATCGTGAAGGAGACCATGAAAGATGGCTTCGTTTTTTTATCAGGGACCTTAAAAAGTTTAAAAAAAAAGTACACCTAGTTCTCTTAAAATTCTGTCTCTAGGATTTGAAGACTTAGAATAGCTCAGTTCTGACCCCAGGTTATGAAATCTCAAGTCTTAATACCCTGAACTTTTGTACTAGATTCAAACCCAACCTTTTCCTCTTTTGCTAAAAACTACCCTACAAAGTGCATGTAGGGCTTCACCATTCAAACACCCCTTATCCTTACAGAAATTTAACCAGCTCTGTAAAAGTACATAATTTATACTGGATCACATATTTCCCCCCTCAAGTTAAAATGATGTAACAATGATTCAAAAGAAATAAAAATAGATTGCACAAAATACAGATCATTTCCCCAGAAGGTAAATGTTAAAAGCTGAGTTTTTAACAGGTGTAGTGATTCTTTTATGATACTTACTAGAGGCCTGGTGCATGAAATTCATGCACAGGTAGGGTCCCTAGACCTGGCCAGAGATCAGGGCCGATCAAGGTCTTCCAGCTGCTGGCCAAGGCCTTCCTTCTGGCTGCTGGCTGCCAGCTGCTGGCCGGAGCCTCACTTCCCCTGCCAGGGCCTTTCTTCATTCTGCACCACCTCCTGGTGGTCAGCACATGTTATAGCAAGCAATCAAACTCCCGGTCTCCTGGTCGAACTCTCAAGGGGACACTTTGCATATTAGCCTTTTATATATATAGATGTGCCTTTGCAAAAGCCTTCAATCTCTTCAAGTCCTGATTTTCCTGATTGAAAATTAAAGTAGTAAAATCTCAGCTTCAATAAGTAGGGATTTCTGGTCAATCTGGTCCCAGGCTAGCCTGATAACTGCCGCTCCCCAAATCCCTCTAGGCACATACCCACATACAGATAGGCTGTGAGCGTGTCCAAATACAAACACCTACAGACAACCACTAGAGAAATTTTTTCCAAAAATAAGGCTAATTATTGAGAAAAACAATTAGTAGCCCAATAAATACATATATAGATTTTATTTCCTAAAACAACACTCCCACATTTCTCAAAGAAGGTGGGAAAACACCTACTGCTTTCTTTCTAGATCTAAAATACAAGGATCCTACTAGTGATTCTTCATCCCGGTTATACATTAGAAGATCCTGAAGATAGCCTGAGATAAATAGAATTTCAAAGGTTTCCATCACCCCTCTAATATTCTCATGTCCTATCAAGTAGCCTAACAAAAGACAGATTAATACGAGAAAAAAGCACAGAAGTTTCTGAACATGCCCATTGAACACACACATGGGAGTACTTAGCAAAAGGTGGTTAGAATTTGGGTTTAAATAGCATCTTAACAGAAGAACAAATTTTTAGAGAAATGTGGAGACCGAGGAAAAGGACTTTGAATTTCTAGGGATGGTAAATTGTGGGAAGGCACCTATACTGGGAAACTAATGGTAGATGTGGGCTGGTGTTAGCCAGGCCTGCTATGCAGATTACTCTGATGTTGTTTTAGGGCTGATATGGTTCTAGGTTGTTCTCCAGTGATTGCTTCCCTTCTTCCTGGTAGAGAGGGGGGGGGGGCACCTTTACAAATGCATGTCCTGCTTTTAGGCAAGTAGGAGGAAGGCAAAGAACTTTTCCTGTATCTGCTTCTTCTCAATTGCCTTCAGCTCAAAATAATCCTTATGCCAAAATGGCATATTTTGGTGGCACATTCTGCTACTTTTCACTCTCATGCTGCCTCTTGGAATGTACCAAATGGTTGTGTAGTTCCTCCTTGGCTTGCATTCTTAGGACTCAACATTTGGAGGAAATTCAGTGGGTTTGCTGCAGACTATTGCTATGGCAATAATATATCACAGGCTCTTAGCTTTGTGACAGCTCAAGTCATTGACATGCACAATACCGTGAAATAATTTCTTCAATCTCCTAGAATAAAGGGCCTGAACTTTGGGGACCACAAGGGATCCCACAAAGATTTGGCCCCACATAGGATAAGTCTGCTGGCCTCTGGAGCAGCCAAACAAATAGTTATGACCCTCCTCCTGTTCAAGCTGAGAGGACTCGCTCTGCCTGATCTCTGTCTACCAGCGTGACAGCAATATTAACTTCAGGTTTCATTTCTGTCTCAACCTCTGCCCTCACTGTGTCAGCAGGAGCCTGGAACGTGACGGCTGATATTCGGTACACATTTGGGTTTTGAGTCATTCTGAACTTTCTCAAATTAGGAACATTATTAGACATTTTAAATCATTATATGTATCGGTGACCGAGCCACCCAGTGAGTCGGCAGTTTAAGAAGGTGGAAATGAAAGACCTCTCGGAGATCTGATTCCCAATTAAGATCAGTCAATTCTCTTAAGCACTGACTCATCTGTAACTATTATGAAAAATGGAAACTGTTTAATTAGGAGTTTGAAGTTCTCAAAAAAGAGAGAAAAACTTGAAAGAAATGAGCTCCAGCCAGGGTTTTGAACCCAAACCAGTGAACTTACTGTGTAAAGCACCTGGGAGAATAATTAACTGGCTTTAATCTTTCTTTTCAGATTATTGTTATCTGAATGTATCTCAACTAAAGTTTTTTTTCAAGTTTTCTCTGTTTAGAGACATTTAAAATAATAAAGTGGTTTGGTTTTTATTTAAAGGGCTAGGGAACCTTTAAAAGAGATAAAACATCATTATAGTCTTTGTTGTTATTGCTAAATAAAACACACTACCTAATTAATAAACATTTTAAATCAAGGGTCATGAAAGTAACTGAGTTGAACTACTATGATATACAATAGTACAAAGTATTTGTTTCCAAACTGCAGTGTGAATTATCTGGGGGAAAAAAGCATTATTGAATGTGATTTCTTCCTCTCATATATTCAAAGTGAATATCTACATATTTGCCATAGGACGTAGTCTAGTGAGAGAAGACAGACAGATGGAACAAGCCTGCAGTTCTATTACAGGCAGCTTCCGCTGAAATGGAGGAGTGGTGACTTCAGACTTCCTGCCACAAGTATATGGAGTTGACAAGTATATGAAGTCAAAATCATTATGTTACTGTTCTCTTCGCTTTATTCTCCATTACTGGGGGTAGATCCAGGTGAGAGAGGCTCTGCTCTGAGACTGCACTTTAGGGAGCCCTGCAACTGCCAAGTACAGCAGAACTGTACCAACCTGTTACCCTAAAGATCCACTCCATACCTAAAACTGCTTGGGTCCAACCCAGGTGCTCCTCCACTTCTCTTCCCCTTGGCCTCAAAACAAAAAGCTGTTGGGCCTGAATACCAGGAATGATTGCTGTGTGGCAGACTCAGGGACCCACTGCTTCAGAGGACCAAGAAGGGTTGAGTGGAGACAGCACTCAGGAGGAAGGAAAGGCAAATCCATTCCTCCTCCCAGAAGAGGAGCGTGCAGGAGATTCTTGCATAATAAAGAATAAATTCCAAGTGGTGCCAAATATCCATTTTCCAGCCTCTCTTTGTGTTCCAAATCATGTTTCTGAAATTACTGACAAATCACCATGGTATTTGTAACAGGTGCACATAGTGGCTAAAAAACATCTCACAATGTTAGACAATTAATGTTATTCTAAATGTGCATGTATATATGCATATATGAATTGAGATCTTATTCATTACATTGGTAAATAGAATTGCAAATAGATATATATAGTTTTATTTTCATAAAAGTATCTTACAAGGTTAAATTTTGTAATTTATTAAATGTAAAAATTTAGGTGTTAAAATTGTTTTGACCTTACTTTCTAGTACACATTAAGTATGATTTATATTTTGACTTTAATTTTAATTGAGATTTGAAATATTTTATTGTAAAAAAGTATTTTGAAAACAAGAATCTTTTGAATTTTTCATCTCTTGCATTTGCTTTAATTTACATTTTGAAGAAATTATATTCACATTCTGAACAGTTTGAATAAAACTATACTATTATTAGTACTTTCCAATCCTTCAGAACAATAAGTCTAGTACCCATCTGACATCATGCATAGTTCTTACAATATTATTGACTACATTCTCTATGCTGTACTTTACATTCCCATCTCTATTTTGTAACTGCCAATCCTTTCACTTTTCCCACCCAGCCTACCAACTCCTCTCCCCTCTGACAACCATCAGTCTATTCTTTGTGTCTATGAGCCTCTTTCTGTTTTGTTTGTTCATTTATTTTGTATTTTAGATTCTACTTATAAGTGAAATTATATAGTATTTGTCTTTCTCTGAATGACTTATTCCACTTATCATAACACCTTCTAGGTCCATCCATGTTGTCACAATGGTAACATTTCATTTCTTTCATGGCCAAATACTATTCCATTGTATATGTATATTATATCCATCTTATCCAATCATCTATCAATGGACACTTAGGTTGCTTCCATATCTTGGCTGTTGTAAATAATGCTGCAGTGAACATAGGGATGCATATATCTTTTCAAATTAGTGTTCCAAATGTCTTCAGATAAATGCCAGACGTGGGATTGCTGGGTCATAAGGTAGTTCTATTTTTAATTTTTTTTGAGGAACCTCCATGCTGTTCTCCACAGTGGCTGCACCAATTTGCAATCCCACCAACAGTGCACTCGGGTTCCCTTTTCTCAACATTACCACCAGCACTTGCTGTTTGTTGATTTATTGATGGTAACCATTCTGACAGGTGTAAGGTGATATTTCCTTGTGGTTTTAATTTGCATTTATCTGATGATTAGTGACATTGAGCACCTTTTCCTTGGTCTATTGGCCTTCTGTATGACCTCTTTGGAGAAAACAGATGTCTATTATTTTTTATTTGGCTTTCCACCAAAACAATATATAAGTCTGGGTGTTGCCCAGAAATTTATATTTCCCCAAAGCCCTGAAGCTGATTCTGAATATCACCTAGGTTTGGAAACCTCTGCATCTGTGCAAAACAGGCAAAGAATCAGGTTGTTTGGCTCTGTATTTTTGGTTTAGAAGTTTGTGGTAATTATGAGTAATTTCTTAGTTAGGGTTTAACTATTTAGCCAAACAGTTTCACCCTGAAATTGGGGGATTCTAAGGACAAACCCAACAGCAGTAAAGAATTCTGCATGCCTGATGCAGCAGTTTAGTGGGACGTTGCCTGCACTTGAAGCTGTACTACAGGAACTGATTCCTGACTGGTACATCCAGAGCCTGGGAATCAGCAAGGCTCTTAATGTTGGTATCTGTTTTCCTTCCTGTAAAATGTGAACAGTTTGGTCTTTTTCACACAGTGCTGAGGATTAATGAACAAATGCAATAAAAATGTTCTTATAAACTAGTATTATAGTTCTGAATAAAATTCTCCTTATGTATTTAAAGCCTAATTGTGTCTCCACTTATTATAATTTTTAAAGGTGACTTCACATTTAGACTATATCATTTTTATACATTACCACTTATCATCTATCTATCTATCTATCTATCCATATATCTATCAACTATCTACTTATCTAGTCATCTATCCCACCTTCTTCCCTATGAACTAAAAGCATGAACTTAGGTTACTAGGGAATAGCATGTTTCCCTGCATTAATGCCAATGTCAGCATCAAGCAACTCACAGGTTTTTGGTGGAACCATATACTAAACATCTAAGGCAATATAAAATAGCTCTCTGACCTGGCATGGCTTAGTGGTTGAGTATCAACCTATGAACCAGGTGGTCATGGTTTGACTCCCCATCAAGGCACATTCCCAGACTGTGGGCTCAATCCACAATGTGGGGCGTGCAGGAGGCAGACCAATGATTCTCTCTCATCTTTGATGTTTCTATCTCTCTCTCCTCCCTTCTTCTCTGAAATCAATAAAAATATATTTAAAAAATAAAATAGCTCTCCTGAGGATGAACAGGAGTTCCACACATCTCTAAATGCAGATGAATCACTATGTTCCATATGATCTAATATAAACATTTACATCAGTTAAACATATATCTTTCATAAATTCTGGCAGAACTAAATACAATTCACAAACAGTAATATTATTATATAATTGCCTTGTTTTCTGATGCATATTATGTGTTGTTATTTGAGAAAACATACCAAGTAAAATCATATTTACCTTAGATAAATATATCCTGTATATTTTCGATAAAGTGATGGAAGTCATCACAACAATTTAAAAACCACATATGCTTGAGAACAACGCCAAAGGGGAGAAATTAATTTGATTTTGATAGTATGTTTCCTGAGCTGGAACAGAATCCTGAATCACTGGTGGTGTGTTATTTGAGAAAACATACCAAGTAAAATCATATTTACCTTAGATAAATATATCCTGTATATTTTCGATAAAGTGATGGAAGTCATCACAACAATTTAAAAACCACATATGCTTGAGAACAACGCCAAAGGGGAGAAATTAATTTGATTTTGATAGTATGTTTCCTGAGCTGGAACAGAATCCTGAATCACTGGTGGCACTCACACCTCTTCATCACTGCTGCTAGCAATTCTTTATCTACTTCTGGAGTCTGTAAGAGCATAGTGTATTAGAGAGATGCTAAATTCATACATGACTCCTGATACAGTGTTATGAAAATGATTCATTGATGAGCAACATTCAAATCTCCATGGTAAAGTCTGGAGTCCAATCTCACAGAAAGAGGTTCTCAATCTTTTATTTTTATTTTCCCATTCTCTTACTTTAAATAAGTAAAATCATGACTACCGTTATTCTATAGCACATTTCAAGCTGAGAGCATTACATTAATTTAGTTATCATTCAATCATGTTCTAATTTCTGGTTCTTTGAACAGGTGGCTTTCACATTCTTTGATTGAGAGCAACTATAAGAAATGCATTTTATGTCCTGACATAGGATACACACCACCCTTACCCACAACAAACACACACATATACAGAAACAAAATTTTTGAAATAATACACTTTCTTATTATAATTTTTACATGTTCTATTTTATTCTAGTCTATATCTTTTATTTTTCATTCTATATCTTTATAAAATATTGGTCACTCAATTAAATTGATCTCATCAATGTGTGGCTAGAAAAACTGCCTTATCCATGGTTTTCAAAATCACTTGGAGTGCTCAGTTTGGCAGTGATACACTAAACTTGGTACAATCAGAGAAGATTACCATGGCACACAGACAAATCTGTGATGCACTCCATATTTAAAGTCAGTTGGGGCACTATCCATTGATGGATGAATATTGTGATGCACTCCATATTTAAAAAATAAAGTCAGTTGGGGCACTATCCATTGATGGATGAATAGATAAACAGAATGTGGTATATACAAACAATGGACTATTATTCAGCTTTTAACAGAGGAAGTTTTCACACAGGCTACATGAATGAATCTTAAGAATGTTATGCTAAGTGAAATTTGCCACTCACAAAAGGACAGCTACTGTATGATTCCACTTGTTTAAGACAGCTAGAATAGTCAAATTCATAGAGACAGAAAATAGAATGCTGGTTGCCAAGGGCTGGGGGAAGAATGGAGCATTACTGTTTATTTAATGTGTATAGAGTTTCAGTTTTGCAAGCGTTCTGGAGATGAAAGGTAGTAATGATTGCACAAAAAATTGAGTAGAGAGAATGTCACTCACTTTTACACTTGAAAATGACTAAGATGGAAAATTTTATGTTATGTGTATTTTACCACAATTACAAAAAATCTTTAATTACTTGAGGAAATACAGATTCTATTGCTACAGTTCATATTTACTGAATCAGGGGTAAGGACCCTGAATCTGGGAATTATTGAGTTACCCAAGTGAATCAGATATAAAGTGTTTTCAGAACCACTGCTTTAGAATAAAACTATGTCATTCTCTTCCAACACCCAAATTATTATTATTTCTTTATTTTTCTGAGAGAAACAAAAAGTGTGGGGCAAGATTCTGTAGAAGCCTAGCATGGACCTTGATCATGATTTTCTAAAAAAAACTGATTA
This sequence comes from Myotis brandtii, assembly GCF_000412655.1. Lineage (NCBI taxonomy): Eukaryota > Metazoa > Chordata > Mammalia > Chiroptera > Vespertilionidae > Myotis > Myotis brandtii. The sequence continues at coordinate 1,452,230 of NW_005370994.1, forward strand.
AGAATTTTTCAAGTGAGTAACTAGGTTTAGAGTACATAATTATAGGCATGGATATTAAATAAAGAGAAAGAAACTTTTCCAGCAAAGACAAGAAACAATATTAAAACACAAGGCCTAATGCTGGTTCTCCTATTTCTTTGTATTCATATTCAGGGTCTTCTCTCAATTGAAAAAATCTACTGTCCTTGTCTGTTTAGGCTGGATGCTATAACAAAATACCAGACAATGGGTCACTTATAAACAACAAATCTTCATGGGTTCCACCAAGCAATTTGAAAAACAAATGAACAAACACTCATTCTCATCACTCTGGAAGCTGGACAGCCCACGATCATAGTGCTAGCAAGTTCAATGTCGGGTGAGAGCCTGCTTCCTAGACCCATTCTTTTCTCTGTAACCTCACATGTTGGAGAGGATGAGGGAACTCTCTAGGGCAGTAGTTCTCAACCTTGGCTGCACATTAGAATCACCTGGGAATCTTTTTAAAATCCTGATTTCTGGGCCACATCCTCCAGAGATTCTGTTTCTTTGATACTAATGTTGTGGCCCTACCCCATAACAAAGAAACAGAATTTCTGGAGGATGAGGCCCAGAAATCAGGATTTTAAAAAGATTCCCAGGTGATTCTAATGTGCAGCCAAGGTTGAGAACCACTGCTCTAGGGTCTCACTTATAAGGGCACTAATTCCATTTAAGAGAGCTCTGCCCTCATGACCCAATCCCTTCCAAAGGCCCCAGGTCCACTACACTGGGCATTAGGATTTAACATAAATTTGAGGGGACATAAACATTCATAGCAACTATCGTTTTTTCCCTTTTATATACCACATCCTTTACAGATATTAATTCATCTAAATCACAATATTGCTATTAGGATTTACATCTTTATTTGACTGTTGAGGAAATGGAGGCGTAGAGATGTTAATGCCCAATGTTACTTGGTGAAACCATATTTACCTGGCTCTAAACCTTTAGTCTTTTCAACACTACCCTGCTTCTCTGCAGGATTTCATTCCTTTCTTCCACAGCACAGTAGAATAGACATCATTATTGTCATTTTAAAAATTAAAAAAGAATCACAGGGAGACGACTTTATGAAGGTCACACCGGAAGCCTTCCACACTTTGATTTGATTTCCATCCAAAAAAAGAGCTATTTCACCTCTGAGAAATATATTGAAGAAACCAAATAAAATTGAATGTCATAAAAATAATGCAAGAATGAGTAAAATCTTGATTAATAACAAAGTGCCAGGCAGCTATGGTTAATTGAAGGTTCGCTAGAAGTTTCTTTGTGTTTTAACCTTTAATGTTAAATATCCTTTCAAAATTGATTGAGTCACATCCTGGTTTATGTAAGTTTAGTATTAATGAACACAATCAAATCTTTCTTTGAGGGTTTTTTTTTCCTTGCAACTTCTGTAGCTCCTTGCAGATGTAGATCATACAGAGAATTGATTTGAAAAATTATAGAGGACAGGAACAAAATTGAAAGTGGCTCTTTTGACCAAGTCTCTTAATAGGAATTGTATGGTCTCTTTCTTTAAAATAAAGTGTGGAAAATAAAATGAAGAAATAAAATAAAGCACCAAAACAGTTCCAGATCTGTTGTGTTTTTTTTGTTTGTTTGTTTATTTGATTGCTTGATTTTCAAGGAAGTTGGTCTGTAGAAGATAATACAACTGGACAGGACTTTATGCCCTTCCCCCTCCAAATGAAATAATAAGCTGGACAATTATCAATGTTTTCCAGATTACATAGGTTACTCCCCTATATCAAGGAAAAGGTCCAGTGATGACACTGTAGATTGTTCAGAGTTTATAAAATTTCTTAACTTCCTCATTTATTAGGAAAAATATTAAAGGTGCAGATTTCTCATAGGATATCAACCAAATCCCCACTATCTCAAGAGTCTCTTATAACAGATGAAAAGAATATTTTGGGAGACATGCCAAATGATCTAGTAGGGAAACCCACAATCAAGCACCTATTTAAAAAAGATTTTACAGACATAGGATTCTCATTTCTATCATATCATTTGGCAAAGCCAAGTGCCCCTGGTTGTCTAGTTGCAAAGAGTTAACAAATCCATGTAAAACCCAAAAGTTATCTTTTCCAGTAGAAAGTCTGGCTCCACATTTGCGAGTGTTATTTATGTTATTAAGATGGCTAAATGTCACTTATATTTATCACCACATTTGTAGAGATGGGCATCAGGTGTCTTATTCTTCAAAGCTGTCCTATTCTGTGGTTGGAGAATATTCTACCAAACCACCCCTGTCTAGAACACTTGCCAAGGTGATGACAGAGAAAGAGAGCGTTGCCTAACCTGATGAAACTTCATTTCCAAAATTCTTCTACCTCATCTAAGTGAGACTGTCAGCATCTATCTTCCCTGCTTTCTTCCATCTGTTATCTTTTCGCACTTGCCTAATTGATCATTTGATTGATATTCTGGCTATCTACCATATTGTTCATAAGAGAAAGAAAATGTTATATCTTTAAATTTTTAATGAAATGGATTTAAATAATTATAAACTCTGTGTTTTTTCCATAGCCCGTGCAAGGGCACCATGGCTTCCTCTACATTTACCACTAGCCATCTGAGCAGTGGTTCCATGCTTCCAGCAAGACATCAAAATAGAAGAGGCGCATAAGCTTGAGGAGGGAGCTAGAGAAATAGTGAAAACATAGCTTTAGAAGTGTGTTAAGCACCTCCCATTAGACTGACATTCACTGGAACTTACTTTTTCTTGAAGTTGTTAAAAGATGCAAAAACAGTGCTCTTTCTCTAACCTTAAAAAAGTCATATAGTCTATGAGATAATAATTTTTATTGAGCCTATCATAAAGCTGAGGTCACAGGGCAATCAAGTAACCATTTCACCAAGGACAAGCCTCATTCAAAAAGAGCCAGGATACACAAATGTATTCAGCTTTGGCAGAGCATGGGACATGCAACCAAAAAATGGGTAAAAAAAATTCTGCTCAAGTTTAACAAATTTTTTTTAATCCCCAGTGTGGCCCAGTGTTTCAGTGTAGAATAACTGGTAGAGCCAGGCACAAGGGGAGTTCAAACACAGATTCTGTAATCCACAGGCCTCCATCACCTACTTACAAAAAGTTTGAGGCAGCACCAGTGACAAGGTAGCACAGTCCCTCAGTGGCATAGGCATAAAGGAGGTAACAGCAGCTGCTGGTGACCAGGTTAAAGCTGTACTGCTTCTTTGAATTGTTCTCTCCTGCAAAACAAAAGCCTTAATCTGCTAGGAAGGGGAAATAAACTCTCACTCCCAGAGCGTGGGTCAAGATGCACTGCTTCTGGTGTAGGAACAGAAGTAAAACTGTCCGCTTCTGGGAAAGGGGAGGAAAGCCTCTGACATGAGGACACAGCCAGAGATCCATTCTTGCTGAGCCAGTGGTAGAAGTAAAATGCTACCTGAACCTACTAGCATCTCTTGACAAAAAGAGATCTGCTGCTATTGGAGGAAAGGCAGGACACCTCTGCCTAAGACCACCCAGAGTCTGGCTGCCACAGTAAAGAGACACAGAAAGGAGAGAAAGCCCCACGCCTGAGGCCCAGGCACAAAAATCCTGCTGAAAGCTGACCAACCACACACACAAAAATCTAGCATTGAATAATAAGCACAAGTAATGTACCACTGGACAAGAGCTGGGTGAGAAACACTTTCTGTGGCAAATCTCTGAGGGGACTCAAACACTGGGCAAGATCCTCAGCTCCCAGCTACCACAATGAGCGCTCACTAATGGAAAACCAACACAGGAAGACCTGGAGCCTGTGCTATATCAACCGCAGCTCTACCTAGAAAATACCCAAGCCCAGCTCACCTACTGACTGCATAAGTCGATTCCCAACACTAAGAGTGTCACGAAAGAAGATGCATAACTTTTCCCGGCATAAATGGCATTTACCTCAGACCATATAGTTCTCTTTCACAAAATGTCAATCTTTCAGTTGAAAACTGCAAGGCCCAAGATGAAGCAAGAAAATCCTATCTAATAAAGACAGAATATGCAAATTGACTGTCACTCTGCAACAAAGATGGTGGTGGCCAGGCCGGGAGGCCAGTGTTCCACCCCGCCCTGCCCAAGGAGGGCCTCTGGGCAGCATGCACAGGTGTGGAGCTGCTGGGGTGAGGCAGGGCAGGACACCTGGCATCGTCACCAAGGTGACAAAGCCAGGCATCCCGCCCCATCCCAGCCGCTCCAGGATGGGGCAGCGCACACAGGCTCAGGGCGGCATGCCTGGCTACTTGGAATGCTGCCTCTTAAAAGCTACAATAGTAGTTCAACTTTCCTGAGACCACAGTATGAGGAAGCCCAAATTAGCCACAGGAAAGAAAGATGGTGGTGCCCATAGCGGCCAGAGCAGGATGTAGGCGGCGTTGCCCTGGTGACACAAGCCCAGCATCCTGCGCCCTGACTGCATAGAGGAAGAGAGGGGCCTCTGGCAGGAGGCCGGGGTGCAGGATGCTGGGCTCACATCCCACGCCCCGGCCTCATGGAGGGAGGGAGGGGCCTCTTGGGGTGACATGAGCCCAGTGTCCCGCACCCCGGCCGCGCGGAGGGAGGGAGGGGCCTCTGGCCAGAGTCCAGGGCGCAGGACGCTGGCGTTGTTGCAGGCCGGGCTGAGGGACCCCCCTCACCCCACCCCCTGCCCACAAATTTTGTGCACCCAGCCTCTAGTAAAAGATAAAAGAAAAGACTTATTGTCAATAGTTAAAGCAATCAGCAAAAACAGAAAAATGGCCACACATTGGAACAATCAGATAGATCTTTAAAATAGCCATGATTAATGTTTTAAAGTATCTGGTGAGATAGATGAGAATTATAGCAGAGAGGAAAACACAATTTTTAAAAAGTCAAGTACATGCTAGTAAAAGAAGGGGAAAAACTATCAAAAATAAAGATGTTCTTCACTGAGCTTACCAGCAGACCTGATACTACTAAAACTTTAAGCAGTAAATTAGAGAATAGGTAAATAAAAGTTTTCCCAAATAAAACATAAATATAAACAAATGTAAAAAGAAAGAAAGAAAGAGAGGAAGGAAGGAAGGAAGGAAGGAAGGAAGGAAGGAAGGAAGGAAGGAAGGAAGGGAAGGAAGGGAAGGAAGAAGAGAGAGTACAGAGCATCCAAGAGCTGTGGGACAATAGCAATTGGCTTCATGTGCACAAAACTGGGGTTCCTACAGGATAAGAGAGGCATATTTAAAGAGGTAATGGTTGTAAATTTTTCACAATTAAAGGGGGAAAAAACAAACCACAGATCTAAGAAGTTCAGAAACAAACACACACACACACACACACACACACACACACACACACACAGAGTCAAACTGCTTAAAATCAAAGAGAAAGATAACATCTTGAAGCCATCAGAGAAAAGAGAAACATTAATGCAAAGAAAAAGATAAGAAAATAGCACTCTAGAAAGCAATGGAGTGACATTTTTTAAGAAATAGAAATTGTCAACTCAGAATTATATACCTAATGAAACTAACTTTCAAAAATTAAGGCAACATGAGATTTTTATTTTCACACCAACAGTTGCAGAGAGAATTCTTTGCCAGCAGACCTGTGCTAAAGGAAGTGTTAAATGAAGTTCTTCCAGCAGAAGATTTGGTGCTAGCTTAAAAACTATATTTATACAAAGAGGAGTACTAAAAATAGTAAAAATGAGTATAAATATAAAATATTTCCTTATTTTATTTATTTGAAAAGATAGTCATTTACCTAAAACAAAAATAGAAACTATATTGTGGGATTTTTAGGATATGTAGAAGCAAAAGTATAACAACAATAACACATAATATAGAAGAAGGAAATAGAATTATATTGATCTAAGTTTCATATACTTACATGAAATGGCATAACATTATTTAAATGTAGAGAATGATAAGATAAAAATATATGTTATAAACATTAAAGAAATCACAAAAATATGTAATTTATAAGCCTTTTTATAAGTAAAAGTAAAATAGAATAAAAATATTTAAGTCAAAAGAAGACAGATAAAAAAGAAAAGCCAAAGAACAAATGAGGCAACAGAATACAATTATCAAAATGGTAGCTTTAAGTCCAATCACATTAATTATTACACTAAATAAAAAATTCTAAAAAACACAATTAAAAAGCAGATATTATCAGGTTGAATAAAAAAAGTAATTTTCAAGTATATGCTATCAATAATAAATTAATACAATATATGTGTATAAGTTAAAAGTAAAAGCATGGAACTTATTTCATGAAAATATCAATAAAATGATGCTGGATTGGCTATATTAATATGAGAAAAACTAGTCTTCAGAATTAGAAATATTTCAAGGGATAAAGGGGGACACTACAAAATATTAAATAGTTCATTAACAATTCATCAAAAAAATATGGCAATCTTACATGTAGATATACCCCAAAACAGGGCATATAAATTCATAAAACTAAATAAATGGAACTGAAAAGAGAAATAGACAAATCCACAATTATAGTTGGACTCTTCAATAGTTCTTTCTCAGAAATAATAGAATAGGTAGAAAGAAAAGCAGTAAAGATATAAAAGACCTACATACCTCTTAACAACCAATTTGATCTAAATGATAGACTATTCACATGCAATAGCAGAATTCACAATCTTTTCAAGTCTACTGGTAACATTCAGAAAGATAGGCCATATTTTATGTCATAAAACAAACTCCAACAAATTTAAAATAATTAAAATAATACATGGTATGTTCCCTGACCACAACAGCTTTAACCTAACAATCAGTAACTGAAATATATATGGGAATGTTCAAATATTTGGAATTTAAACAACATAATATTACACATGTCAAAGAAAAAGCCACAGAGAAAATTAGAAATAGTTTGATATGCAGGAGGAAGCCGATAGGTGATTCTCTCTCACCATTGATGTTTCTATCTCTCTCTCTCCCTCTCCCTTCCTCTCTGAAATCAATAAAGATATTTTTTAAAAAAAGAAAAACCTAACTTATGAAAATGTGTTATTTAAAAATAGAAAACCTCTCTTTTTAAATGCCAATATTATAAAATTACAGTTTTGAACTAGAAAAAGAGGAGCAAATGATAACAAACACAATCAGAAATAATAAATATAAGAGCAGGAATAAATAGATTTGAAGATATAAAAACAATAAATAAAATCAATGAAACTGAAAGCCAGTGTCTCGGAAAAAAATCAACACATTTAAAAATATTTAGCCAGAATTACCAACACAGAGAGAGCAAGTATGAGAGAAGTAGGGACAGGGGAAATCAATATCAGGAATAATACACACATAGTCTACAGGAAGTAAAAGGATAGTAAGGGAATACTATGAAAACATTATGCTAGTAAATCTGATAACTAAGATAAACTAGGAAAATTCCTTGAAAAACAGTAATTACCAAAATTTCCTCAAGAAGAAGTCGATAACCCATATAGTCCTATATTTATAAAGAAACTAGAGGCCCAGTGCACGGATTCATTCACCAGTGTGGTCCCTTGGCCTGGCCTGTGGGGATCAGGCCAAAACCAGATTTCTGACATCCCCCAAGGGGTTCTAGGTTGTGAGAGGGCACAGGCTAGGCTGAGGGACCCCACTGGTGCACAATCGGGGCTGGGGAGGGACTGCAGGAGGGCCCCAGGGAGTGTCCGGACTGTCTTACCCGGTCCTGATTGGCAGGACCCCAGCAGCAAGTTAACCTACCAGTTGGAGCATCTACCCCCTGGTGGTCAGCGGGCATTATAGTGACTGGTCAAACAGTCAAATGAATGGTCAGACACTTAGCATATTAGGCTTTTATTATATAGGATTTAATTCATAGTTAATTAGATCAATAAAACTTCAGGCCCAAATGGCCTCATTGAAAAATTCTTCCAGACATTTAAAATAGCAACATTACAAAGTTTTCGTACTTTTCAGAATGTAGAAAAGGAGGAAATGGCTTCAAATTCACTTTAGGGGCCATTATTAACTTAATTCCAAAATCTGACAATTTTGTACAAACCACACATTTTAAAAATTGGTTTAATAAAGAGAATTTAAAAAATAAATTGGGCCATAAAGCAATAAGATGCACATTTTTTTAAAGACAGGAAGATTTGAAAAACCCAAAATAAAGGAATTTATGGAAATTACAGAGTGTCTGTTGGTAGTTTGTACCCTAAAATCAATTGCCTTTTTTGGTGTTAGTCCAGGAGAAATTTGAATATGTTAAGGGCAGCTTGTGAAAATATTGGTAAGGAGAAGTAATTAAAGATAGGAGAGAAACTATGATGGGGCTAGTTTTCATGGGGGGAATTGTGATTCAGACTCATAGTGGAGAAATTAATCTAACACTGATGGACAGACAGCTCTTCTGTGGAAACGGAGCAAAAGCAGTAAGCATAGGTATAAACACAGTAAGTTGTGTAAGTTGTTAGAAGTTTGAACATTCAGTGTCCTGCTACACTTCAAAGATTTTGTTTGTTTGTTTTGTTTTATTGATTTCAGAGAGGAAGGGAGAGGGAGAGAGAGATAGAACTACCAATGATGAGAGAAACATCAATCCTGCATGCCCCGCACTGGGGATCAAGCCCACAGCCCAGGCATGTGCCCTGACTGGGAATCAAACTGTGACCTTCTGTTCATAGGTCCATACTCAACCACTGACCCATGCTGACTGGGTGACACCTCAAAGTTTTTATTTTAAATGTTCCATAGCATTTGTAAACTAAGTACTGAAAAGCTGAAAGCAAAATGTTAACATTGCTGAATAACAATACAAAATAATAATAAAAGTAGTAACAGTCATTCCATTTTCAAAGGCAAAAATCTAAGAGAGATGAGGACACATTATATTATTGGACCCCCACCAAGATCAGGAGCATAATGTTTCACTTGACAATACTTTTTTTATTAAAATATATATATCCTGAAAAAATGGTCTTATGTACTTTGTGAGGCACTATCATAATGTAAAAAGAAAAATCTACATCTTATTCTAGGTTTTAAAGCCTGTCCACCCAATTAAATAAGAGGCTATAGCTAAGTGTGTTAATAAAAAATCTTTCTCAGATTTTCCAAATGAAGAATAACGTATCATTGTTATGACAACATGAGGTAAGACTTTAAAGTGTGAGTGGGTGCGGGAAGCCACCCCTTGCCAATGCTGTCAGAAGACTGCACCAAGGAATGTGGAAGGTTAATGGACCTTGGGCATTAGCAGGGCTGAAGCTAAGCACTGATTGTTGTGTTGAGATAGTGGTGTCTCAAGGCAATTCCCTAACCTGATAATCCTTTTACTGTTTACCAAACTTTACCTTTGATATGCCTGTATGCATTGCTAAAGGGAAAATGTGTATTCAAGTAAATAAAAAGCAGACCGGCCAGAGGTCAGTGTGCTCTTCACGAAAGAGAAACCCCCTGGACCCCAATGCCTTCTAAATTCATGTTTTTTATATAGCATTTTCATTTGTGCATTGGCCCCTCCTTCAAATCCTGAACCCCACAGTGCAGGTCGCAGCAAGTGGGTTGTTAAGCAGAAGAATACTGCTAAAACTTTTTTTTAATGTAGGTTGGAGTCCCACATACTATTTTTTAAAAGTCATATCTATTGCTTTCAATCACTTATTGCTAAAAATGAAAGTCACAGGATATAAAGTATCAGAGAGGCAGTCAAAAGTCTTCCTTCAGATATTTCATTGCAATACAATTAATTGGTTCAATTGAAGTTGGAGGATTGTCTAGGGGTTTCTGCTAAATTCTCTTTAAAAACCTTGTAGCAGTAGGTTTTGAAGTAAGAAGGAGATCTATTTATTAGTACAAGCTGTTGCACTGGAGGCATTTATACTTTGGTCAAACTAATTCTAGATATAAATGTTCCCACCAGAAATCACATGCACTGTCATTGAAATAAGTCTGAGACAACTAGTATGCAGAGGAGAATGCTGCTCTTAGTGGAAATACATTTTTCTTTTCTTTCTTTTTTTTTTTGTGAGATCAGAAAGTCTAAGGAAATCTATTTTTCCTGTTTTGGTACAGAGTAACTATAAGGCTCTCATACTGGTCATAGAGTCTCTCTTACGGGAAAAAGCCCTTAGTGTCATATATTTCTCCTTGTGAATAAGGTTTGATAAAGGTATGCTGTTTGACTTTGACTGTTATACCAATGACAGCCCGTGAAAATTCCAAGTCAAATCATAGGGCAAAAAAGAGCTGGAAGAGTCATGGTTCCACCTTCTCACCAGTATTTAGAGGCTATGTTATATTCCAGTATCTAAAATGTACTAGTAAACAGTCCTTTAGAATTCAGTGTCACTACCACAGCATGAGTTGCTTGGGTTCAGGGTGATGCAGTGGAAAGTGCCCTGGTGTTGGGGTCACTCAGATCTGAATAAATGGAAAAATACAAAATTCATGTATGGCAAAACTCTATCACAATGGCATCAATTTTCTCACATTATCTATTAATTCAGGTATAGTCTAACAAAAATTCCTATAGGACCTTTTTATGCAACATGATAATATGATTCTAAAATTCAAAGAAAAAATTAAGGTTTTAGAAAAATCAAAAAAGTTCTAAAGAAAACAAATATGAGGCAAGGGGCTTGCCCTACAGTAACAAGACATTATAAAACTATGTTAATTGAAACAGTGTTTCATTGGCATAATGATAGACAAATAGGCTGATGGAATTGAGAGAAGTGTCCAGAAACAGACCAACACATATGGGAATTTGGTATAGGAGAGGAAAATTTATTTGGGGAAAAGATGGATAATTCAAATGCAGCATTAATTAACTAATGGTGATGGACTAACTGAACATCCTTATGCAAAAAATTAAAAATTAACTTTGACCTATATTTCATACCTTATATAAAAGTTAACTAAAAATGGCTCATAGACCTAAATGTAAAAGTAAAAACAACAACAACAACAAAAACCCACTATGAAATTCCAATAAGAAAATAGAGTAGAATATCTTTGTGGGCTTTGGTTAGGCAGAGAGTTCTTGAATACAACATCAGAAGCATGATCCCTAAAAGAAGTACATGCATTAATTGGCTTAATCAAAATGAGAAACTACAGAAGACCATGCCACTTGGTTTTTCCTTTTTGGATATATATTCCTATAGGTTAAATAAAATAGTTGTGACCTGACATTTTGTTTGTCTACATTGTTTTTTAAAATTCAGACCAGGAAGTTGTGCTTTCTAAAGAAACTGGGATTAAAGACATTGACCAGAAATTCACAAGCATAATTATAATGTTTAAATATCTATAAATTCTTTGATAGAGATGAATTTTGATGCCTTCAATGATTGGCACCACAGAATTGAAAGAACTTCAAAAAACTACTGTCATCAATCATGCATGCAGTTCTTTACTCAGACACATGTTAAAGGATTTAACGAGTTCTTATGATGTGTGCACCTTGAAATTTCTGAGTTTGATTTAAAAGGGTTCACTAGGATATAATTAACTCAGAACTGAGAGCCTTGTGCATAATTTAGAGGCAATTACAGTTCAAGGAAATAATAAGTGAACTTTTCAAATTCAAACAAAAAAACAATCTAGAAAAATAGAATTAATCACTGGCAATTACTGAGTTAACATATCTAACTTATTACCTGAAATACTCCCATGTAATCATGCATTCAACTTTGAGCCAGTAATTGTAATCAGAATTAGGGATGTGCAGGCATTAAAAATGCAAAAGATTATTAAACACATGAAGGAGCTGTTATTTAAAAAAAAAATAAGTGGGGAGGGGGGGCGTAAAAAAGGTGAAGAGATAAACAAACAAACAAACAAAACACTTCAAAGACACAGACAACAGTATGGTGATTACCAAAGGGAAAGGGGTTAAGGGAGGGAAAAAAGGGAAGGTAGGTATAGGGGGGATAAATGGTGAGGGAAGGAGACTTGACTTAGGGTGCTGAACTTATAATACAATATACAAATGATGTATTGTAGAATTGTATAAGCAATATAATTTTATTAACCAATGTCACCCCAATAGATTTAATAAAAAAAAAGAAACAAGTAAAAAAATTTAAAAATAACTGCTTAAGCTTTCCACCTACAAAGTTTGTAATGTAGATTAAAACCCTAAATTGTGCCTTATAAATCTAAAACTTGTGATAGTTAGAAATGGTTCTAAGACAAAATGTAATTTTGTACAATTTTGGAAATTTGGTTTGAAAAAATCAATAGTAGGAATCCTGTTTGTTCCCTTAAGTATTTTTAACAGATCTTGTTTGGATATTAATTGTACTTTAACCAATATACTAACTACAAATATTTTGCAATGGCTTATTAATAGAGCCTGGCGTTAGCCTGTTTTATTTATTGCTACATTTGAAAAGAATAAAAATTATTTTAGACTTTTCATTAAATTCAAACTAGCTTCTCTGCCCTGATTAGTCAAAATAAATAACAGTAGTTTTGAAACCATTGCTCAGATAAATACTTATTAAATACTATTAAATGACATTTCTTTCTATAACCCAATAATAAAGAAAATGAAAGGTTTTAAAAAGATAATTTGATTCACCAAGATTAAATGTTAATTTTATTTTAAATACAAGCCAGTTCTATGACTGCCCATAAACTGAAGAAAGCAGCGTCCTTGCTTGTCTCTTGATTTCAGTACAAGTAGTCTCCGGTTTGGTTGTATCCAAAATGCTGCCACCAAGCCCCCACTTTGTGCCTTTCTTTTATGTTATTCTACAAACTTCCCTAAATTGAATTTTGGAATGTTACTTTTTGCTTATCATAATATGTAAACATTTAAAAAAAAAAACCTAAATTATCCTTCCTATATAAAAAAGTAGTCCAAATTTAAAATAAAAAGTTAATTTTGAAATATCAGTTACTTAATATTATGGTGGCATATTATAGACATCAGTAGATGGCTCCAGGATGAGAATGGTTAAACCTCAACACAAAGAATGAGATTAACTCTTGGCTAAAAGGCAAAATTAATTAATTGATTAATTAATTATAACAAAACACCCTAAAATAAATCTGTGAAACTATGATTGTGAAGATTTAGGAAATGCCTGTCTAATAAAGAAAGATTAAGTATTCCTTAGGACTTCAATATAGCCCTAGCAACTTCCATCTAGGCAATGATCTGATAAAGAAGAAAAATATAAGCACATCAAGTGGCCTGTATATTGTCCAGCAAAAAAATACACTGTCACCAAGAGGAAGACTTGGTCCCAACAACCCAGGGGAAGTGGTGTATCTATTGCTCATTGTATCCCAAAAGGAAGGATGGCTGGATCACAGTTTCATAGCCCAGTGTCATTAATCACAAATATCACCCAACTACTCCTTTTGTTCTGATTCTAGGCCTAACAAATGTATTTTCTATAATAATTTGGCTTTCATATAGTCTTTCCTAGAAAGTAAAGGATGTGATAATCAAAATACATATTGTCTTGTGCATTAACTCTGTGAGTCTAGTAATAGAAAACCAATGCCATCAAATGAGCTTAATCAGAATACTGACAAATTTGTGTTTCTTGGCCTACAAAGATAAGAATTTATATCTAGGTCATCATCTTTTAAGATCCAAAGACAGAATCAGTTGAACTCCTGGTTAACATCTTACGCATCCTTTAATTTCATAAGTATGAAATGATATTCTATTGTGTAATTGAGTGTTTACATTTGTACTTATTACTAGAGGCTCGGTGCACAAAATTCATGCACGGGGGAGGGGGTCCCTCAGCCCAGTCTGCATCTTCTCCAATCAGAAATCCCTCGGACATCCCTCTCACAATCCTGGACCACTGGCTCCTAATTGCTCACCTGCCTTCCTGCCACCCTGGTTGCCCCTAACTGCCCCCCCCCACTAGCCTGATCGCCCCTCACTGCCTCTGCATGTAGCCTGATCGCTCCTCACTTCCCCCCCTGCCAGCCTAATTGCCCCCAACTGCCCCCCCTGCCGGCCTGGTCACCCCTAACTGACCCCCCTGCCAGCCTGGTCATCCCTCACAGCCCCCCTGCTGGCCTGGTTGCCCCACACAGCCTGCTGTTCAGTCATTTGGTCGTCCCTCACTAACCCCCCGGCCGGCCTGGGCATAGGCAGCCATCTTGTGAGGGTGTGAAGGTTAATTTGCATATTACCTCTTTAATATATAGTATTTATTTCTTTACTCAACAAATATTTATTGAAGAACTGTACAATTGTATTAGGCTTCATGCAAAGCACTTATAAGCCTAACAGATTCTGGTACATGCTGTGATGGAATCTTTATTTTCTAACTAGCAGTTCTCATCTATTGAGCATGTGGTATGTGCCAGGCACTGTTCTAAAAACTATTGTGAATATTAGTTCATTTAATATGTACAACCATTCAATGAGATATTCTTATTCATTTTTCTAATTATATCTTTTTTTAACATGAGAAAACTAAACTGGATAAGGGTTAAATAACTTTTTATTATCACGAATTGGAATGCAAAGTGAGAGGCAGAATTCATACAGTATATAAAAATCCCCTAGAGAGAGAGAGAGAGAGAGAGAGAGAGAGAGAGTCCCCTGGAGAGAGAGAGAGAGAGAGAGAAATTAATTAGACACAAAAATATACAAATGTATAGGTAATTAGCCCCATGAAAGTAAATTTATCATGATAGCTGAGAATGGTGTGAAATAAGAGCAGATATATAGGCAGGAAACAAATCATGAAAGATATTTGTATCTTGTTAAAGCTAAACCACTTAAAAGTTTCAGCAAAGAGGAGTTGGCTCTTTTAAAAGATCACTTTGCAATGCAGAGAACAGAATTGAAAACAGCATGGTGGATGTGGAGAAACCATTTAGAAGGAATTTTTAGAAGCCAGTGTGAAAAAAGACTTCATTGGAAGTGGTGGAGGTGGAGGTGGGAAGAAGTGAGCTGTTTAGCAGCATTAGGACATAATGTCAACAGAACCCAGCAGGGTTAGGAGAGAGATGTCAAACACAATTCCTAGGAATCTGACTTGTCCCACTGAATGGATGGTAAAGCCATCCCCTGAGACAGAGAAAGAAAATCACATCGTCTAAATTATGCTTGAAAATCCTTCCTAATACCTACACTTCTTCTATGTGTCAAATCATAGCTGATTGCTTCCTCTCTTTCTGACAGCCAAAACCTTGTATTTCAATTAAGCCCTTTACAGTCTATGTTCTTACAAAAGGAATGCAGAGAACGATCTTTCTCAGTCTGGAATACTGTTCTCATTTCTCCCCTTCTAAACCTTTTCCTCCCCCCCCGCCACCCCTTCTTTTCCCTTACCCATTACTTTTTACTTATTTAAAACAAAACAAAAAAGCAACAACATAAAAAAAAATTAGAAGTTTTAAGGTAAAAAGAAAATTGAGAGGCAGATGCAAAGATTTCCCATATATGCCCTTGCCTACACACAAGTACAGCCTCCCCCATTATCAATATTTCCCATGAGAGTGCTGTATTTGTTACAATTGATGTACCTACATTGACAAATCATCATCACCTAAAGTCCATAGTTTGCATTAAGGTTCACTTTTAGTGTTGTACGTTCTGTGGGTTTGGACTAATATTTAATGTGTCCATCATTATAGTATCATACAGAATATCTTCACTGCCCTAAAAACCCTCTGTGCTCCACCTACTAGCATTCATCTCTTCCCTCACCTTTGGCAACCACTGATTTTTTTACTGTGTCCATAGTTTTGCCTTTTCCCCAGTGTCATATAGTTGGAATCATGTGTAGCTTTGTCAGATTTCCTTCTTTCATTGTGTAATATGCATTTAAATTTCCTCCATGTTTTTTCATGTTTGATAGCTCTTTTTTTTTTAGTGCAGAATAAGACTTTTTTTTTCTTTTCCTGGATGTATCATTGTTTATTTACCTCTTCACCTACCATAGGATATCTTGGTTGTTTCCAAGTTTTGGCAACTACAAATAAATTTTCTATAAATATCCATGTGCAGTTTTTTTGCGTGGACATAACTTATTAACTCCTTTAGGTAAAAACCAAGGAGCATAATTGCTATATTATATGGCAAGAATATATTTAATTTTGTAAGAAACCATTAAACTGTTCTCCAAAGTGGCTGTAACACTAGATATTAACCATGTTTATATATCTAATATTTCTTGAGTACTTAATATTTGCCCAATACTGTACACTTAAAATTCAGATCATTATTCAAGATCCTACTCAATGGCACCACTTCAAAGAAATCCTGTCTCTCTAACCGATGCTTCTTTGTAACCCCTCAAATCTTTCCTTCAACCAATTCTATAAGAATTAGTTCATTTGTTTTGAATTCTAATTACTTGTGGGTTTACCTGCCCCCTGACGCCATCTTTAAGGTGTATTGTATTTGTGTCTCTATTTTCCGCATCCCAAGCATAATTTGTTTTGCACATAATAGAGGCTGTGTTTGTTGGTAGAATTATATTGATTTGATATCCATAGTAAATACTATAATATCTGGGTAAGTATATAGAATTCTAATAATACTCAGTTGACCATAAATTTAAATATATTAAAAATCATTACAAATAAATTGTAATTATAAAAATTATAATTGTAGAACTTAAAGATATACATTTTGCTAAGTGCTGATGCCTCTTGTAATGTTTCCTTTTTGCAAGTTCTAAATATTTCTATATCACTGATTAAGCATTTTCGTTTTGAAGTGACTCAGGGAGGCATTCAACCAATGCAGAAGAGCATGCATGCTTCAATAGGGAGAGAAGAGCTTAATCTTTGTTCTGGATCCATGCCCCACATTTTCCAGTAGCAGATAATGACTATCTTCATGGCAGCTATTTTATATGGTTTCATCAGTCGATCTTGAGTAGTACAGTTCCTTGGAAATATAAAAACTAAAATACATTTCCTGAAAATTTTGAAAAATAGGATGAAACATTAATCAAAACTAAAACAATCATTTATATGAGTTGGATCATGGGCCCATCATTAGAACTATTACTGGTCACTTGACAGGAAGGATCAATTACATCAGCAATTTCTCATTAGCTCTGAGTAATTCTACCAGAGTGTTCTCAACATCTGATTTAAGTGGAGTAGAGGCAACTCAGAGAGAGGGCTCTGAAGGGTACAATTTCTGCAATTTTACACTGTTTGATTATATCCAGATTCTGTTGTGAATGAGGCTGGGGCACTTTGAAAAATCAGCCCATTATTAGACATGGATCCTAAAACTCAAGCGAGGGGGAAAAAAAACTGCAGTGAATTGGTACAAAGAAGAAAACATGACATTTACATAAAGACCATTTTCTAATTTAATGACCTTCAGGCAGGTCCCTAATCTCCTTGTGCCTCCATTAACTCCTAGATAAAGTGAGAACAATCATATCTCCTCCCTCAGAGTGTGTGGGGATTAATGTGTTAATACAGGCAAATTGCTTTGGATGCTTGGTAACTATCAGTAGGCACTGTTTTGGGGGGGCTGGTTGTTATTGCCCTGAGCTGACTTCAATTTAATTTATTTAATTGTCTTCTACAATCTGCAGTCCATATCAGGTCTACATGGGTGAAGGCCAGAACGGTTCCTCTACTCTTTCATCTCATCTCCTCCATGGCTCCTCAGTAGTTTTGAGTCCTATTTTTTATATCTGTTCAGGAGGGGGGCGGGGGTTGAGACATACCTTTTCCATTTATTACAAAAAAACCCCACCACTATGAATGTCTTTTCTTCCCTTTAAACTCTATCCTTCCAGCCCCCATCTTTTCTCATTTCCTGATATGGGATGATCCTTATTTGGTTCCACTGGGTTCCCAACTATCTAGAAAGGCCTGTGGGATGGGAGTGGGAAGGGTGGGTAAACATAAATTTGAAGACCATTGTCAATCAAGTTTCACTTTTTTGCTGTTCCTAAAAGTATCTCTGTCTCTTCCTCTCCTTGATTGTGTTTTCCTAGCGTTAGGGTCTGCCAGGCTTCAATGAAACAGCCCAAGAAAAGGATAATGTGAAAGGATAAAGAACCCTCCTTCAACAAATCACAAATCATCTTGAAAAATACATATCAAGGCATGCCATGTCCTACTTGAAACACACTCATAGCTTCTCATTATATTGAGGATCAAATCCAAACTTCACAGTATTATAAACCAAACCCTGCATGATCTGGCCTCTCTTCCTGCCTCCTCTTACCATTCACCTCTCCCACACATCACTGGCCTTTCCCCAACTTCTTAGCTACTTTAATGCATCTGCCTGAAACAATCTTCCTTAGCCTCTTTCCATAAATAACTCCTTTGTCCCCTTCAGGTTTCAGCTTGTCACTTTTGTTGCAAGGCCTTTCCTTTACGGACTCCTTCACTTACATCATCTTATCCATTTTCACAACAACTTGTATTTCCCCCTGGAGCATTAGCCAGCATTTATAATTATAGGTGTATTAGTTTGATAGAGTACTAAGTGTCGACCTCCTCCAGTTGGCTCTGCATGGAGCATGTCTGCCTTGCTCATTGCAGTATCCCCATAGAGTGAGGCCCATATTTATTAAATAATGAATCCATGAATTCATAATGTGGAAAACACCTATACTTATGGTGTTCAGAGTTCTACAGACATTAACAACTATGGAACCTGGGGCTGATATGTCTCTGGACCTCAGGTTCCTCATCAGTAAAATGTAATCACATTTTTCAAAGTCTTATGGTAGAACCTTATGTGAAGTTCACAGCTTTGGGACAGGTGGTTAGCAAACACTCAGGGACTTTCATCTAGCCTTTCTAACATCAGCATGAAAGGGGGAGGGCTACGCCCTCCATCTGGCCCCAGGGTAAGGGCTATGCCCTACATCTTGCCCCAGGGTAAGGGCTACGCCCTCCATCTTACCCTGGATCCTCCATTTTGGGGCAGCCATGTGCTCGGCAAGGAGCTTCTTCCCGGAAGCCTAAGCCTCTGCTAGCCACACCCAGGACTTCTGTAAACTAACCAATGAGAATCAAGGGAAGTGCGCGCCATAGATATGACCACATCCTGTGTAACAAGACACCGACTTGCGCCTGGCCAATCGGCAGGGCCCACAGTCCT
>NW_005370994.1:1471381-1480863 GCF_000412655.1 Myotis brandtii
GGCTTGAATAAAGACTCTTATGCTTTTGCATCTGACATGGCTGGCTCCCTGGTGTGGTTTCTTGGGGATCCTGAAATCTGGGCATAACAAGCACACCTCCCACAAGTCCATTTCCACAGCCAGACTGTTATAAAGAAAAGTCACACTATTCGTCTGCTTGAAACTTCCTAATGTCTCTACAACTCATTCCAAGTTCCTTGGCAACATACAGCACCATGGTCTGCCCTCTTTCCTCCTCTAACCTGCCTCCCTTCCCCAATCTCCATTTCTACTGCCCTCTCTCTTTTTCTCCTCCAGCCACTGATCTCTTTAATCATCCTGAAGTACAAAAGGCATATTTGGGCCTCAGGCCCTTTGCATTGGCTGCCCTTTCCTTTGGGGAAGTTCTTTTCAGGAATCAGAATGACTGGCTTCCTCATCTTCTCCACTGACTATTCTATTTTAAGGACTTCCTTGCCCTCAGCACTCTGCATTCTCCTTAGCCTGCTTTACTTTTTGTCATCTCATTTAGCCTTAAAAAGACTAAAAATTACTTATTTATTATATTTACTGTTTGCCTTGCCCCACAAGAATATAAAATTACAAGAACAGACATGTCATATTAATTGCTGTATCCATTAACACCTAGAACAAGATCTGGCTGATATCAGCTCCTTAATCAATATTTTAAATTAATAAAAGTAGCTAACACATTACAAGTATTATAATAATTATATAGAGATGCAGTTTATTTTCCTAAGGCACCCTGCTATGGATTTTATCCCTATTTCCATAATAAAAAGTTTAATTACTTGTCTTCATGACAGTTTTAAAACAATGTGTCTCTTCAGAGAATTAATTAGAACAAATAATTTAGCCAAAATTTGTCTTGCATTGAAAGGCAACTTGGGCTTTTTTTAAAAAATATATTTTATTGATTTTTTTTTACAGAGAGAGGAAGGGAGAGGGTCAGAGAGTTAGAAACATCGATGAGAGAGAAACATCGATCAGCTGCCTCCTGCACACCTCCTACTGGGGATGTGCCCGTGCCCGCAACCAAGGTACATGCTCTTGACCGGAATTGAACCTGGGAACCTTCAGTCTGCAGGCTGACACTCTATCCACTGAGCCAAACTGGTTAGGGACAAATTGGGCTTTTGAGCATTTGTTCATTCTTACTCAAAATATCCAAATTTGCCAAATATTTTTTAGGGGACTCTCTCTCTTTCTCTAATTTGGCATTCTAGCAGCTTTCCTCGCCATTTTTTGTATTATATCAAAGCTGAATATTAACATTAAGCCACAAAAAGAAAAGGCATTGAGACCTTTTTATTCTTCCCTGTCCATAGTCCCTACCCTCAGGCTCCATTGGGTGGTTACAAGGCTTTTCTCCTTTACTGTGTCTGGTCCACTCTGCCTCACTAGATCTTGGTTTCATGATTTCACCTAATATAATTGCTGCTTCTTAATCACTTGCCCCGATTTAGCCACTTAGCGTGATTATAACTTTGATTGGCATCAATATTTGTCTTTTATAACTCTATTTGATCTAGCTTTTCCAATCTGGTGTTACTATATCTTGTTATAATTTCTAATTTTCTTTTAGGGGTGTCTTGGACTTCAGATTGAGGACAGGACGCAGCAAGGAGCCATAACTGTATTTAATGTAGGTGGTGCAAAAATGGCATGTATATCAAGGCATTAATTTAGGAGTTAAAACGCCTCCACCCCTTCATTGGCAGGATTTTCACATGAGAGACTGCTCTGGTATATAGCATTATGGGTGAGAATAAAAGCTGGTGGGAAATAAAGATTGTTTGCCTAGTTCCTCCAAAGCAGAGAGACCATGTATTACCTTACTTGTATGTCCTAAGCACTTAGCATGGTATCCAGTACATTACAGGCATTGAACAAATGTTTCTTGTAAAGATACATATAAATATTTATTACTTGTAGAACTTTTTTAAAGAATATAGATTCCTGATTCTGAAACACAGACTGACTCATTCATTAAGACCAGGCTCAGGCAGCCACAGTTTTAAAAGCTCCTCTGATGATTCTAGAGTCAGTCATTGACCTACCCCACACAGTGTCCCAGGGAGCTTGCATGCTTACAGAGTGAGAAAGACATGGCTGTTGAACTCTGAGCCTGGTTCCCACTCTATCACCTCTTATACCAGTCCTGGAGCCAAAGGGAGACAAGTTCCATATTCCTTTTCATTTTCTGTGTTGTTAATCTTAAAACTCTCAATGATTCTTGCCCTTAATGTATTTCAGAGGTGCATAATGGTAATGTCTAAGGACATTATCATTCATCTCACTTCAGACAGCAGATTTAGACTTTGGAAAAATATTATAACAGCATTTTTATTAATCTGTGTAGTATGAACCCAAAAGATAGTGAACTTAAAGAAAGATACCCAAATGCTAACTATCTCTAGTGTTTCATAGGTGTTTCCAACTCAACATGTCCAAAATGAATTGCATTGTCTCTCCTTATGTTGCTTCTCTTACAGTATCCCCTTTCTTGGTTAAATGTCCTACAATCCAGCCAGTCTCCCAATTTAGAAACCAAAGGTTCATTTCTATCTACTCTACCTTATTCACCCCCAAACAATAGATTATTCAGATAGATAGATAGATAGATAGATAGATAGATAGATAGATAGATAGATGATAGATAGATAGATGATAGATAGGTAGATGATAGATAGGTAGGTAGATAGGTAGATAGTTATATAGATACTAGAGGCCCGGTGCACAAAAATTTGTACACTCGGGGGGCGGGGGGAGGGGGGTCCCCCAGCCGGGCCTGTGCCCTCTCACAGTCTGGGACCCCTCGGGAGATAACGACCTGCTGGCTTAGGCCTGCTCCCGGGTGGCAGAGGGCAGGCCCAATCTCTAAGTGCAGCCCCTGGTCAGGCTCAGAGCAGGGCTGATTGGGGAGTTGGGGCGCCGCCCCGTCATGCACAGAGCAGGGCGGATTTTTTTAAAGAATATAGATTCCTGATTCTGAAACACAGACTGACTCATTCATTAAGACCAGGCTCAGGCAGCCACAGTTTTAAAAGCTCCTCTGATGATTCTAGAGTCAGTCATTGACCTACCCCACACAGTGTCCCAGGGAGCTTGCATGCTTACAGAGTGAGAAAGACATGGCTGTTGAACTCTGAGCCTGGTTCCCACTCTATCACCTCTTATACCAGTCCTGGAGCCAAAGGGAGACAAGTTCCATATTCCTTTTCATTTTCTGTGTTGTTAATCTTAAAACTCTCAATGATTCTTGCCCTTAATGTATTTCAGAGGTGCATAATGGTAATGTCTAAGGACATTATCATTCATCTCACTTCAGACAGCAGATTTAGACTTTGGAAAAATATTATAACAGCATTTTTATTAATCTGTGTAGTATGAACCCAAAAGATAGTGAACTTAAAGAAAGATACCCAAATGCTAACTATCTCTAGTGTTTCATAGGTGTTTCCAACTCAACATGTCCAAAATGAATTGCATTGTCTCTCCTTATGTTGCTTCTCTTACAGTATCCCCTTTCTTGGTTAAATGTCCTACAATCCAGCCAGTCTCCCAATTTAGAAACCAAAGGTTCATTTCTATCTACTCTACCTTATTCACCCCCAAACAATAGATTATTCAGATAGATAGATAGATAGATAGATAGATAGATAGATAGATGATAAATAGGTAGGTAGATAGTCATATAGATATCATGGGAAAGACTTCTGCTTAGTCCCCTCCCCTGCTGTTGCCCTCTATACCATGTCACTTCGGACAGACTTCTGCTTAGACCCCTCCCCTGCTGTTGCCCTCTATACCATGTCACTTCCCTACTCAAAGCCCTCCATTGACTTCTCCATGCCTACAGAATAGTGTGCAAATAGCTTGGTACAGACCAGAAAGCTCTCCATAGCATTTTGAGAAGCAATATGCTAAGCAGTTCAGGAAATCAGCTTTGATGGGCTGAATTATGACTTCATTACTTACTAGCTGTGTGATTCTGGGAAAGTAATTTTTCTCTGGCTCAGTTTTCTCACTCATGAAATTGAGATGTTAATAATGTGCTCATGGAGCTCTTGAAAATATTAAATTATATATGGTGCTTATCATACCTAGTAGAGTGAGGGCTAAATAAATAGTGGTAGTTCTCATTGATGTTATCATTAGTTGAGATAACATAATCTATCTCCAGTTTATCCTTTTAGGCCTACCTTTCCACCCCTTTTCTTTCCTATGCCTCTCCCCTTCCCTGTCTGTCTTCTGCATTTCAGTCACATCAGACTTCTCACCATCCTCCGAGCATACCCTTCTGTATCATCGCTTGTGATTCTGCACATGTCATTATTTCTGCCCCCATTCCCCATTCTCTGATTAGTAAATTCCAATTAATCTTGCAGACCTGCTAGCTTGTCCCTTCTAGCTTGTTCCTCTCCATTTAACAACACTCAACTCACATTTCCATTATAGTTATAAGGACAAAGTATGTGTTGTCAGGGATGCTTTATTTAAACAAAGACTAAACAAACTCTGTAAGTGGTAGCAAATGTAATCATTTCAAAAATAAATCACTCTGTAGAATTGTAATAATTTCTATTGAAATTCAGGAGAATAAAGAACTCTGAGAAAAATAATGAGAAGGTATGACATAGTTATATTATTTTTACTGAATATCCAAAATAAATTTTGCCACTGCAGTTTATTTAAGGGGTCTATAAGTGTCTTGGAATCTGATTCATCAATAAATACTCTAAAATATCTGCAAGACACTGTTCTGAGTCTTATTTAGATCATTAATACATTGCCAAATAAAACCACATCCTCTCATATCACACTGACAGATGGTTTTCCCACAGGAAATTAAGATTATCAATAGCATTCTTCATAGACATAGACTTTGGATGTGTCAGCACATTCATTAATAATTTTTTTTTATTTTGGTGGCATGATGTCATAATTTGTGATTAATAACACACTTTGGTTTCAATAAGCTATTCTATAAAATCCTTGTTCAGTCGTCCTATACACGGAAAGGTTGCAGGTTTCATCATTGCTCAGGACACATGCGGAAGGTAACTGATAAATGTTTTTCTCTCATGTGGATGTTTCTCTCTCTCTCTCTCTCTCTCTCTCTCTCTCTCTCTCTCTCTCTCTCTTTTTTTCTCCCTCTCTCTCTCCCTCCCTCTTTCTCTCCTTCTCTCTCTCCCTCTCCCTCTCTCTTTCTCTCTTCCTACCCCCTTCCTTCCTCTCTCTCAAATATATGCTCAGGTGAGGATTAATAATAATAATAATAATAATAATAATATATGCAACTAGCATACTAGCATGACATAGGAACTACTGAGGAAAAGGTCTTGGTCTTTGTAATCATGAGAGATAATTGCTTTGTGTTTAATTTTGTTTGGTTGTAATTGACAAATGAGACATGTTTAAAGGTTTAAAGAAGTAGTTAAGATTACAGTGTTTAAATTTAAGGCTTTGTTGCAGCATATGGTGTAAGAAAAATTTCTTCCTTCCTTCCTTCCTTCCTTCCTTCCTTCCTTCCTTCCTTCCTTCCTTCCTTCTTCCTTCCTTTCTTCCTTCCTATTTTTAAAAGAAAATAAATATCTAGGAAACTTAAATTATATTTAAGATTACTAAAGGCCATTTTCTCATTTCTTGCTAATCTGTGAGATTGGATGAATATTTCAAGGGATATTAATGGCCAAGGATTTAGGAACAATTCTAATGTTTAGGGAATATCAATCAGCAGCTGATTGTGCTCTCAAAAGTGGGCCTGGGTTTCCTGGATTAGTAGAATTATACACATCATGAAGTGACTCTGAAAGCTATTGGTTCCACAATCCACTGCAATGGGAGGTTTTATGACCAGCAGTTCAGTTGCTTCAGAATAGCTCATAGCACATAATGGTATAAATGTCTGTTCCTCCAACTGTGTTTACTTAAAATAATAATAACTCTGTTTTAAAATTAAATACCTATTTTGTACTAAATGACTATATTAGACACTTGATATGCATGCTCCTTAAAAAATGTTAATACATTGAAGAGAAACTGAGGCTTACTGACCTAGAAACTGGCCAAGGTCACACAGCTAGTAAGTGATGAAACTGAGTTTAAAACCCAGGGGTACCAGAATCTAACTTCCCTTCTCTGCTCTTCCTAACTCCCTGTCTCTAATTGTGAAGAAATTTTTATCCTATTCTAAAAGGAATTATTTTATCTTAATTTAAAGAGATCTATTATTTGGTGTTTTGTTACAGCTGATATCCATTTCTTTCCCCATGGACATTTTTTTCTGACATCAATTTCAAGAAAATAGAGATTAAGGATAGAATATAAATCAACTAGCTCTACTTCAGAATAGAATTTTCTTAAGATCTATACTCCCTTTTTATGGCTTTTGTTTATGTGAAAGCAATGGCTCATTTATTCACAATTTAGCTTTTGTGTGTTTCATTGTGCAATGAGGTAGAATTCTAGGAAGTTATCCTAAATGTGTTCCAAGCAAAGACTCTTTTGTAGTCCAGAATTAACAAATATTTGTGGATGATGATAATAATGATGTTTTAATGAGATAATACCAGAAAAGACATTTACTGACTACACTGTCTTAAAATGAATTCATATAAACTATCTCTCTTAATATTGTCATAATTTTAAGAGCAAGGTATTACTATCTGTTTCACATATAAGAAAACTAACCAATTAGTAAAATAACTTGTACAAGATCACATAGCTAATAAGAGGTAGAACTGAAATGTGAATCCAGGTATGTCTAACTCCAAAGGTTCTCTTTCTATTACATGGCCTGTCCAAACAAAGGGAAAAGTAGTCAGTCGGTTAGCAGTCCTTTGGTTCAAGGTAACAGAAACTCATCCACACTGACTAAACCAAACAGTGATGTGTTGTTTACATAGACCAAGAAGTCCAGAGTTAATCAGTCCAGCACTGGCAAGGTTACTCAAGGAATGAGGTTTCAAAACACTTTTGATCCACTCTCCTTAGAATGTGGCCTTACTTCTATGACTGAAGTTGTGACTTCTCTCTACTGATCATTAATCCTTCACTTCAGACAAAGATGAGTCATAAAGTTGAAGGGTAAAAAACTTATGCTGGCTGAATCTATTCTCTTTCATCAAGAACATAATAGCTGTCTCAGCAGTGTCACCTGGTGACTTGCACTTAGCAGGACAGAGTTAAATGAGGGAACCTGGGAAATTGATGTGGACTTTGGCTTAAGACACTGACACTATGAACAAAAACCAGGGCTCCCTTAAAAAGGAAGGATAGATTTGGGGTCACCAGGCAGCAGTTTTTGGCACAAAAACTGATAGCTGGAAAACAAGAACCAGAAATCTATGAAGCCTAGAAAAAGACGATTCATTACTTCTCACTGAAAAATCTAGATAAAAAAGAATTATAAAGGAGTTGTTTACTCAACCACTTAAGTACATTTTCTGTTAACCTCCCTGTTGGTCTAATTATTTGGGTATAAAGGAGCACTATCCTACTGATAACTAGACAACCCCATTTAGACTGAAAGGAAAGGCCCACTTAGAACACTAAAATACAGAATAAAGATTCAATTGGAGAAAAAGTCTATTGGCCTTTAAGATGATTTCAGAAATAATCTATGGCCCTGTTCACACCCAACTCATCAGTAAACAAATCAAGGCAATAGACCTCAGACCTTTTAAGATAGAAATCATTGTCACAGTACTTTGGGAATCAAATATTTCTACCTCTGAGTTTGACAAAAAGAAAAGAAAAAGAGAGACTTTCAGGTAACAGAGTTCATATACTCAACTCTTGCCAAACAGCCTGGTTACATTGATAATCTGTGGAGCTGTCAAACTTGAGTCATGCTGAACTTTGCCTATTGATAAAACTAAGTCTCTTTTCTTTCCTCTCAACATAGACTTATAACTTCATTGTGATTATTCTTTGTAAGATACGTGAGTATGTGTGCATCTATACACCTAAGAAATGTTGGAAAGAGGAGCTGATGAGAGGAAATTAGAATCTCTTCCCACCTCAGGATCAAGCTATCACATAGAAGGAGCAGCTGTTATAGCACATGTGCTAAAATTGGAAGATTTACTCAGTTCTGTGCATGAAGTGCTGCAGGTCCACAAAGCTTTGTACGTTTTCCCAAAATTCCCTTGTGAAACCTGTCTGACCCTGTGTTCCTGCGGCAATGGGTACATCTCTGTATTAACATGTGCCTTACTGTATTTAATTATTAGAGTATGTATTTATCTTCTCTGCAAGGCTGCGAGTTTCTTGAAAAGATAAGCAAGGTAGGAAATTGAACTTGAAAACAATATACAAGAGATGTTCTGAATTTGTCATCTCTAGAATCTTTAAAAATAGTTGTTTGGGCACAGGCATGTGAAGAGACAAGAGGCTAAACCAGATGACCCTTTCAAGACTTTCATAACTAAAAGTTTGTTTTAACAGGAATTCCTTTAAAAATAAAATCAGCAAGCTTCTACTGTATTTGGTTATCCAGAATAAAAAGTAATTTTATTTTCTCCCCACTACTTAATTGGCTCTTTTGCCTAAAGCACATTTAAATTCTGAGTCTCAATAAAGCTATGATGGTAATCATAAAAGATTTAAGAGTATTCATATCTCATTTCACAACTGCAAAAGTACTGCCAAAATCCCATGTACTTCTATAGGCTGAAAACAGCTACTACAGAAGCAATATCTACTCTAGTAATCATCACTAACAGCTCTTAACGGGATTGAGAGTTCAGCAATACCATCATTGCCATGTAGCTGGATACACAGAGTAATATTAGAAGGAATTGTGTTAAATCGTACATTTCAGGGACATCTTCTTACTCTCACAAAGGAATAGAAAAAGAGCTCAAACTCCTTCTGAGGCTTGTGAATACAGGGAGCTATGCAATGATGCCCCCAAGGACTTGGAAGTGAAAGAATAACACCAGCTCTGAGAGTTAAACTGAGAGATCAAAGCAGAACAGAGCAAAAATATGCCAAGGGGCCTCAAAGGTACAGAAGGACTCTTAGGTCTTCAGGGTTTGGCTAAGGCCAGATCAACTGTATGAACATTTCTAAAGATAGAATATTTCACTCACAGAGCGTCTATTAGCTACAGCAGCACAGAAAAAGTTAGAACCTGGAGGTCTCTATAATAATGCCAGGTTGTCCTTAGCTTTCCTTGTAGATTTAGAAAGGCAAGAAAATGTACTCATCATCCTCATGTTGGTTAATCACTAAGTTGTTGCTCTGGTGTATATTTTGTCCTTGAACTCTTTTAGGTAAAAGTGAGTTCTACCTTGTTTACTGCAATATTGCCAGTGCTCAGAATGGTGCCAAACACAGTGGATGCTCAGTGGATGCTATGTTTTTCAATTGAATGAATAGTCTGAAACCTGATAAGGGAAAATGAGCTTTTGAGTTCACTGACTTTTCTCTATTATTTTTCCATTTTCTATTTCATTGATTTCTACCCTGAC
>NW_005370994.1:1480935-1505161 GCF_000412655.1 Myotis brandtii
TCTACTTTTTCTAAATTAATAAGGTGGAAGCTGAGACCATTTATTTGAGATTTTGTTTTTCTTGTCTAATATGGGTATTGCTAAAATTTGTCCTCTAAGTACTATTTTAGTAACATCCTACAAATGTTGATATGTTGTGGTTTCATTTTCATTTATATAAAAGTACTTTCTAATTTTCTAGGTTGTTTTTTTTGTTTGTTTGTTTTACTCAAAGATTATGTAGAAGTGCATTACTTCGTTTTCATATATTTGTGGATTTTCCAGTTATCTACCTTTTATTCATCGTAATTTGCATAATCAGGGAATATGTTTATTATGATATTATTTTTTTAAATTTTATCACCCAGGATATGGTCTACCTTGGCAAATATTTTAAGTATAAATCACTATTTTGATAACCAGGAAATAAAAATAAAATTTAAAATATTTTTTTGCCTTTCCTATACCAAATAGTAGATAAAGAAAGTTTTCCTTTAGACAACTATTTCTACTAATAAATAAAGATAGAGCAAGTAAAATATTGTCTCTAGTTAATATATATCAATGGCTATTTATATCACATACAAAAAAATGAGAACCATATATTATGTGTCCATGCTAGAAGTATGCAATATCACAAAATGAGTATTCTCACCCAAATCTCAAATCTAAATCTGGTCAAGCTTCTGGAGCCTACCTACCCAATTTACAGGCAATATAGGACACAAAAACATATCACACAATACTATGGAGCAGGGGTCCTCAAACTACGGCCCGCGGGCCACATGCAAATACAAATATTGTATTTGTTCCTGTTTTGTTTTTTTACTTCAAAATAAGATATGTGCAGTGTGCATAGGAATTTGTTCATAGTTTTTTTTTTTTTAAACTATAGTCCGGCCCTCCAATGGTCTGAGGGACAGTGAACTGGCCCCCTGTTTAAAAAGTTTGAGGACCCCTGCTATGGAGGCACAGAACATCCAAATCGTGAGAAACTTGACAAGACAAACCTCCTGGTTTATTCCACAAATAGCATGGCAGTGAAAAACAAGGTAGGGAGGAATGATACATTAAAGAGACACACAGGAGATGAGAGGTTTTAGAAGATACAAACTCCCGACCTACTCTACCTAGAAGTACAAGTACTATTTTCATAAACGTGCTAATATGGACCAATTTAAGCCCAAGAACATAGGAGGTGTCTAGATAGAGTCTGAAGAACTAGCTTGGGGGAGAGGGAAGAAAGGTGCTGTGGTCTTTTCTCAGAATCAGCTGGAGACAAACTGAATACCTGCCCTGGTTGGCAATCCAATCCCATTCAGGTTCAAGGGAGCACCTACCAAAAGCAAATCCTATGGTGGCAAATTTAATACCAAGTCTCTGACCTGAGGGTCCCATCAGATAATGGAGAATATGGACACATTATGGTAAATGCTAAAAGAACGAGAGCTGAAGTGCTGTTCAAAAAATGGGGGTAGGGAAGGGAGAGAAGGAGAGAGGGCAAAAGGATTTTCAATCAGTAAATTCAGGAAGGTGTTAACTGCAGTGGCTAATGGGTCTTAGGTCTCACTGTTCAAGGCCAGAAAATCTGAGGACTTCAACATTTGGACAAAGGCCTACTGACCAGGAGAAGGGAGGATGAATTCAGACGAATGGCTCTTTTGCCATGATTCTATCATAAACCCTGAGGCCTTTACTCTATATCATGTGTACTTTATTACAAAAGAGCGAGAGTAATATATCTCTTCTTTTACAATTTTTATTTTCATGGTAATATAATCATATTTTAGCTTAATGACAGTCTAATTTTTTTTCAAATATCACAAATACTTGAGTAAAGGGTAACATTTGGTCTTTTGACATTTTGTACTCAGCCAGCCAGAAAAAAAAGACAGTTTGTACCATTAGATGTTGCCTTTTGAAGTACTCAATATGGAGTGGAGGCAGAAATCCAATGTTGATATGAAGAACAAACCATCAGAGAAATTCTAATTTTAATTTCTGAAATAGCATGTATTATCATTTAAATATATATTGTATGTTTTACTTTTATTTCTCTGTGGTATCATAAAATCCTTTAGCATGTACTGTAACTCACTTAACTGCTAGATATTCTAAGTGGCCCTTCGTGAAATTCTTAGCAGAAACAGCATGAAGTGGGTGCTAGGAACACTGAAGCTTGCTTTATAATTTATCGTGTAGGTGTAAATCCTTTCTCTTAAAAACAGCACGAAATTGCCACTTAATTCAATTCAGGAACATTAAAATTAGGTACATTTATGTTTTAAAATAACATTTTATATTTTGCTAAAGTTACACTTGCATGCATTGTTCACCCAAAGAACTGTACGTTTAACATAACCAGCGTCATGCCACATGATGACAATTGTATAATAAACAAGGGCAATGCTGTTAATTAAGATCTTGATTGAGCCCAGAATGACATCAAGTGACATAGTGCCTCCAGGTCATCTGGTTCAAATTGTTAATACTAACTAACCTCCTAAGCTTTCTTTCCAAAGGTGGGTCCATGCTGACAAAGGCCGGAAGTCAGATGGGAAGTCAGAGAATGAAAATTTCTTCTGATGGTGTGCCTTTATTTTTATATTTTAGAGAAATGCTAAAAGAAAGTGTGTTTATACAGAGCATGCAAAAGTCATGAAGGATGATGAAGAAAAAGAATACAACTTGGGGGAGTAGGAACATGTAAGTGTAGCAAAGGTGACAGTGAATGACAAACATCTGGGAGTCCAGCGTGCCAGGAAATAACACACGTGGTGGTTTGCAGTAAAAACCAGAAGCAGGGCAATGTTGATGGATGAGAGAAATTGTTTTCAGAACATTTCCTCAGTTATGGTTTTTTCTACGAAGAAATAATATTGGAGCAAGTAAATTTTTAATATTCAGAAGATGAGGTGTGACTTTATCATTTTATGTAGTGACCAAAATTTGCAAATAAAACTGAAACAAACAAACATAAGGATAAAACAAAGACACTCATACATTAAAGAGTAGAAAGTTTGGTTTGTTTTATTATTTATTTATCCTTCTCAAATATTTACTGTGACCCTACAAATTGCCAGGCACTGATGAATACAATAAGATTAATACAACAGAGATTCATATCTGGTCCTCATTTTTTGGAGCTGATTTTCAATGAGGCAGGGAAGAGACTAGACATATACACAAACAAACTTATATGGTGATACTTTATTCAAGACAGAAAGCAGGTTAATGTGATAGAGAGTGAATGTGAGTTGTGTTCGAAAAAATCATGCTATGAGCTGGAATGATGAGGGAAAACCCTTGATGAGGGAAAACCCTTGTAGCATAGGAACTGAGAGTTGAATTACAGAAAGAAGCCACCTAAGGTAGAATCTAACAGGAAAGCATTTCAGGAAGAGGGAAGAGGGACACTCAGACATTGACACTAAAGGGACCAGGCATTTCCAAGGGATAGAAGTGGGATTGAAGTCTCACAACCAAGGTAGAGTAGTAAGAAATGGTTTGTATAATAACCAGATCTTATATATACTCCGAGGCCATGGTGAGCTCAGCCATGGGACACTATTGGGGAAGTTTGGGTTTTTGTTTTGTTTTTTAACAAGAGACACAATCAGATTTGCATTTTGAAAGGACTGAAATGTACAACTGCCTTTAGGAAGACTGTAAGTGGATAAAGAATGGAAGCAGCCCAGCCGGCATGACTCAGCGGTTTGATTCCCAGTCGGGGCACATGCCCGGGTTACAGGCTCAATCTTCAGTGTGGGGTGTGCAGGAGGCAGCCGATCAATGATTCTCTCTCATCATTGACGTTTTTATCTCTCTCTTCCTCTCCCTTCTTCTATGAAATCAATAAAAGCTAAAAAAAGAGTGGAAGCAGAAAGAAGTTAGGAGGCAATTGCATAGCTCAGACATGTCTTACATTCAGATAGTTTAATATTAGATATAGTGGAAATGATTTGTTCATTTTATAATTTGAAGGCCCTTCTGGAAAACTTTCTGCTAAAATGTTACTGTTATTTGTCTTAAGCAATTAGGTGAATGGTAGAAATTAGTTTGGGGTTAAAATCAAATACAGATGCACCTTGATTTATGATAGGGTTACAGCCTGATAAATCCTCAGAAGTTCAAAATATTGTAAGTGAAAAATTCATTTAGTTCTAAAGTGCTAAAGTGTAGAGTTCCAGTTGTTTGCCCTGGGGATCACATGGCTGACGTGGAGCTGTGCCTCAATGCTGCTGCCCAGAATCATGAGAGAACATCATACCACACATCACTAGCCCTAGAAAAGATCAAAATTCAAACTTTGAAGTATGTTTTCTATGGGATGAATGTCACTTTCACACCATCATAAAATAAAAAAAATCCTAAATCCAACCATCATAAATCTGGTTCCATCTGTACTAGTTTGCATGGGTATATATGGAATAGGCAGTTGGATATTTTAGTCCAAGTGTAGGAGAGATATCAGAGTTGAAGATAAAAGATTAGGAGCCAAAAACATATAGGTGATATATAAAGGCCCGGGACAGGATGAGCTCATCTAAAGAAATTAAGCTGTCAATTGAGCCCATAATTACATCTAGTGAACTATCTCAGTGTCTTAGGATAAAAGACAGGATAGTTAAAGAATAGGGCCCAGGACTAAGCTGTGGGCATAGCCAATGTTTAGAGCTCAGGCCAAGAAGGAGGAACAACACAAGATATGATACTGAGGCAGGAAGAAAAGCAGGAGGGTGTGACCGACTGGGTCAAATGCCACTGAGAGGTTGAACATGATAAAGTCAAAGGATCTACTGTAGTGATCTGGTAGGATGGAGGCCATTGCTGATGATATTGATGAAAGCTGTTTTGGAGCAGTTCTGGGGATGTAAGCCTGGGTAAAGTGGGCTGAGGGAAGATAGAAATAAGAAAGTAGAAGGAGGAGGTATAGGCAATTGTTTCCAAGACAAGAGCCATAAAAGCAGAGAGAAAAATAGGTTAGTAGATGAACAGAGGAAGACATAATATCAAGGGACTATTTTTTTATTTCTTTGTTTTATTGTTTCTTTTAAGATGGCTAATATTAAGGCATATGCATATGCCAAAGAGAGTAACCCAAGAGTGAGGAGGAAATTAGTGCTGCAGGAGAGAGAGAGAGAATAATTGCAAAAGCAAAGACCTTGAGGTACTGAGAAAGGATGGCCCTAATTTCCTCAATGATGCACTAAGTATTTGTTTACTGTAGGTCTTAGCTAAGCCATTGGATGAAGTGATTCTAATTTAATTGTTCTGGGCTGGATCCTGGGCATGATACTTTTTTAAAAGCTCCCCAGTTACTTCTAATGTGCAGCCAGGGTTGAAAAACAATAATGTAAACAATAGTGTTTTGTATTTACTCTTCTTTTGGCTTTTCTTTATAGTTTTATTCATATATATCTGTCCCAGCAGTTTACTATTTAGTTGTGCATGAACTTTATATAAATGGAATTATACTGAATATATTCTGTATATTTTGCTTCCTTTCGTTTCATATATATATACCCAAAATTCACGCAAGAAGTAATTTTGATAGAAAACACAGGTTTATAATTAAAAATTATAAATTTTTTATTGATTCATAAAGTATACAGTATAGGGTTATGTATGGAATAGCATACATAAAAACTGGACGTGTCCCCACCCCCTACAGGATACGGAGCCAAAAGAAAGCCGGTGTTTGCCGCAACTGAGGGGCGCCAGCTCTTTTCCTGGGTCCCCCCTCAAAAAACCCACAAAACCCTGCCTGCTCTGACGGCTATTCCAAATTCCGTTCTGATCTTAAACTGCCCAAAGTGCAATATTCTATAAGTCTCCATATTTTAAAAGTGCGCTCAGATGCTATCTCATAACTCCCAGTTCTGATGGCTGGTAACTTTTAAAATATATATATATATTTTTAACTGACTTCAGAGAGGAAGGGAGAGGGAGAGCGAGAGAAACATCAATGATGAGAGAGAATCATGAATCCGCTGCCTCCTGCACGCCCCCTACTGGGAATCGAGCCCGCAAACCCCGGGCATGTGCCCTTGACCAGAATCAAACCTGGGACTCTTTGGTCCACAGGCCGACACTCTATCCACTGAGCCAAACCAGCTAGGGCTTTATATTTTTTTATGGGATTCACACATGATGTGAATCATTCATTGTCACTGATCTATCATGCCCAGCATTTGAAAATGTCAATTTCTCCATTCCCCTGTTTAAGTAATACATGCAACAGGGGTTTTTTCTTTCAGGTTTTGACTATTGCAAACCATACTGCTATGAACACTCTCTAATATGTAATTGATTCACTATTATAATTATTTCATGGAAAGTGGGAATGTAAATGGGTATAACTAACTTGGAAAATAATTTGACATTATATATTTGTTTTTTAAAATGATAATTATGTTTATTTTCAAATCCATAACTGTTTGTCACATATTATATTCTAAAATTGTTTTGAAAAGCAAATTGCTTACATTGGTTGCAGTTCAATTTGATCTTTCTCTTGATTATTTCTTTTATTACTTTTATATGTAAAAAAAAAGTTCCACCATATAATAGCAGTTCAAAATTCACCTAGAGCTTTCTTGGTTCCATTTATTTTACTTTTAGCTTTTCAACATACCTTAAACATATTAAATAAAATTAAAGACAAATTATAAATTGTCCCCAAAAAACTGACATCTAAAGAATCAGCAGGAGGAAGATTAATTAGGAAAGTGACTGGAGACATGAACAGATATTTTTTTTTTTAAAAAAAGACATAACTGCTAATAAACATTTGGACAATGTTCAGCCTCAGTAATTAAAGAAATAAAATTTAAAACTATTATATAATGGTTTTTACACTTATAAATTTTTAAAAAATAATATGCAAGTCATTTTTTAACACTGCTGGTACTATTGCTAGAAGTACTTATTAATCCAAAGCAATTTGATGACATATAACAAGAGTCAAGGAAAAAAAGGCATAATTATAAGCCTGAGATTCTATTATAAGGAAATAGTTCAAAAGGTGAATGAGAAGCCTTAGCTGTCTTGGCTCAGTGGATAGAGCATCAGCCTGCAGACTGAAGGTTCACGGGTTTGATTCTGGCCAAGGGTATGTACCTCCGCAGGCTTGATCCTGGCCTGGGTCGGGGCACGTGCAGATGTGTCACTCTTACATCGATGTTCTCTCTCTCTGTCTTTACCCCTGCCTTCCACTCTCTCTAAAAAATCAATGGAAAAATATCCTAGGGTGAGGGTTAACAAAACAAAAACAAAAGGTGAATGAGAATACATATTCAAGGATGTCCACTGAATTATCGTGTATGAGAAAAGAAGTTCTGAAATAATGTAAATGTTCCTAAAAGGGTAATCATTAAATTAATTTTGCTCATATAGTGGAATGTTATTGGGTTTTTTAAAACATGTTTTCAAAGAATACTGCCATAAGAAAATGCTCATAACTAAAAAAACAACAACACAAGACAAAAAAAAAATATATATATATTTTCTATCTTCTCTATTTTATGAAATATTTCCATCTGTTTTTCTATCTGGTCTCCTCCCCCACGCCCTCTCTCTGCCAAAACATTAAGTGTTGGTCTCTCTGAATGAAAGGAATAAAATCAAATTTATTTTTTTCTGTATACTTTGTTTTTACATACCTTCAAAACGCTATGAAAATGTTTCTCTGTATGCTTGATTTAGTTGAAAAGAGTATTTGACCTCCTAAAATACAACAGGTTGGGTGCTGAGAACACGACCATCCAGGTGTGGATTCATTCAGTTTTACTCTGCAAACACACACCTCTCAGATTTGTCAAATCAACCTTTGTCCCTCATTACCTTTTTTTTTCTTTCTTATTTTAAACCTACTATTCACTTCTCCAACAACAGTCATTATAATCAGGTCTGTGGGAACTGATTGACGTGCTTCAGACATTGCCAGCTAATCTCACACAAAGCAGAGAGAAAGAAAAGACTACGAGAGAGCAATACTGCTGCAGCCACACTGACCACAAGAGTTAAGAAACCTGGGGTTGTGTGAAGGAGCCAACCACAGGGACTCCATGGTGCTGTGTGGGCAAATACAGAGATCCCAGGAAACATCTGATTAGTGTTGACCTTGACTAGAGGTTCTTTTTGAGAAGATGCCATCAGTAAATGGAGGGTGGTAGGACTTCCCTTCCAGAGATATTGTGGAATTCAATGAGAGTGACTCAAGCAGAATACAGTAGGTAATAAATGAATGTTGCTAATGTTCATGCAGAGAATTTAAGGCGTGGCTCCTGGCTGAGACACTAGACCTTTTAGCTAATACATTATAAATGACGAGGTGAAGTCACAGTGTTGATTTCCCAAACAGGACATATCGATCCCCTCTTGTAACAACATCCTTTTTTGCAATAACTTCATTTCTTATGCCACATTATTGACACACGGGTTTTGCAAGATGAATATTGATGCTGTAGATCCTTCTCCATTCTTTAAAGTGTGACTAAACATTTTATTTTAATATGATGCTTTCCAGGTGTAAATACGTGTTGGGAAAACGCTAGCATTTTTCTTTGAAGACTGGGTAAATTAACCTGTGCCCAGCAATTTGCTTGAGGCTTATGAAGAAGAATGTAGCTGGAGCTGCAAGCTTTGTTCTCTCCTTTGCACATAGAAGAAAATGCCAATCCCTGTTATGGAACTGACAAAAGATTGGAGCTGATTCTAAGCCATAGAGGAGACGGTATTTTCCTAGACAAGTAAAGCTAGAATTAGAAAACAAACATAGGTCATCTTATAGAGACCCAAGGAGGAAAGTAAAGATGGGGATATAGGGCAAAGACTGATTACAGAAATGTCTACAGAATATCTTCACCCTAATGGGACCATGGGCAAGAGTCATGAGTGAGGAGCACTCATCTCTACTCTGAGCTGACAGGGATGACGGACAAAGCCAGCCAGGGGGAGGACACACACTCTGGGACTCTGTCCCGTGTTCAGTGGTAGAACAGCCTCTCTGCATGGTACAGAGACCACACTTCTGCAGACTTTCTCATGTGATCAGTGGGACAATGTTTTTTGTACAGTATCTAAGAGCCTTGTCCCCCCACCCAAAAAAAAAAATAGATCCCAGTAGGCAAAACCTGTCCTCTACAACCTGAGCCTTTCTGTGTGTGACCTTTTGCCTTTGCTTGGAGATGTTTCCATTATGTCTTGCTTCAGGATCACAGTATCAAAACCCCACCCATGTCAAACCTGGACTCAGAAAAGAGATACTCATGCATATCCAGATGTCCATTTTTATCTGCTTCCTGGTAGGGATGTCAAAGGTTTCATCACCCAGTTAGAGAAATCAGTAAGTAATTTTGGAAAAGAGAAGATCGACACCTAGCAAGATATCCACTGAAGCCCAGTCCAAGGTTTTTATAAAAACTCCCCTTTTCTAAACTTTCCCAGCCTTCAATCTGTCATTGGTCATCAAGAGTCTGGTTCCCTTTCACATGAAGACACCCAACCTCCCATGAAGGAGCACATCAAGCCATCACTTAGCATGTATTCTGACACCATGTTAGCAAACTCGTAGCCAGTGGAGGGAGTTGTGCCAGTAAAAGGGTGGAAAGAGAGGTCCAGAATCATGGTTTTCACTTTCGCTGTATATCAAAATGTCCTGGGCAAGAGTAAGGAATATATTGTTTCCTGACTCCACCCCAGACCTACTGAATCATAATCTTTTATGGTTGATCTTTTGCATCTTCATTTTTTAAAAGACGCCTGGATAATTGAATGCACAGCCCAGTTTTGGGAACTCACCACAGAGCAAATGACCTTGAATAGACCTTGTACCAGCTAGAAAATCACAAGTTTATGGGTTTCTAATTCAACCTAAGCCATGCTATTTTCAGGGATTGAGGGATTGAGCAAGGCCAATAAAAGTGATGCCAGTAGAAAAAGGTCAGGATGCCTTATCTGGAGGTCCCACTCCTTCCATGTTATGGACAAAAGAGGAAAACCACAGATCCTGAATCTTATATTTGATTTCAAATCTGCAAAGTGTTCCAATAAAAAGAACACTGCTAGAAAAAAAGCAAAAAGCAAACAAAATTAAACCAAACTATCTAAATATCCATCAGTGGGGATGGGTTAATTAAGTTGTGGTATTTTCATACAATGGGAATAATTTCAAGCAATCCTGAATAGGTGCATTTGAAAAGTTTAAAAATATGGCATAATATATAGTAGACAAAATATAAACATTATGCATAGCATGAGTTATATCTGCTCAAAATTACATATACATGCATATATACAAATATAGATTACAAACAAATCTTTAAAAAATATGACCAAATGTCCCTTGGGTTATTTCTGTGTAGAGATTATGGGTGATCTTTTTTCCCTTTCTTTCCATTATTGTCTGACTTGCTTGTAAGAAACATGCATTATTTGTTGACTTTTAAAAAAAGAGATTATGGGTGATCTTTTCTTCCCTTTCTTTCCATTATTGTCTGACTTACTTGTAAGAAACATGCATTATTTGTTGACTTTTAAAAAATGAAAATGACACAATGAGCTCCTGCTCTCAGCATCTTTCATCTCACCTGTCATAATACATAGCTGCTCCTCAAATCTCTTCACTTTGACCTCATAACTTTTCAATATAACTTTGTCAATATTTTAAAATGCGGGTCAAGTGGTATCCATCCTCTCCAACTTCAATGGCTTCCCATTAGCTATCCAAGATCCAGCTAATTCATAGGTCATCTATGTTTGCTCACGATCTTTATTCAATTCTGTTTCTCACTTTAACTGCTGGATTCATCTCTCCACACACTAGTGCTCTAATCCCATCAGAGCACCTCTGGTGCTACCAGAACACAGAATATTTATAATGCTGGTTGCCTTTCCTACTTGTTGTTGGCTTTTTTTCCCCTTTTAACGTTTCAATTATATTCACTCTTCAAGAACTGCTCAGAAATGACTACTTATGTGAGGCCTCCCATTGACACCCCCAGTATCAATGTCCCCTTGCACTTCACCTACACTGTTCATTGGTTGAACTCCATGCACCACCTATTTTTAGCCTTCCTTGTTCATCACTTACAGGTTTGCTTCCACTAGGGGATGAAGGCTCCTGGAGCAGTCACCTTTCAGTCACCTTTGATCTTTCCTAAATTCCCAGCTCAATGTGCAGCAGATTGCACTCACTCAATAAAAACACATTATTGTGACACATAAAAGCCTGAAATGTTAATGACACAAATAACACCACACTTCTTAAAATCTACCGGCCTGGGGAGATTGTATCACCCCTACATTTCTGTTGGGAATGTAAAATGATTTGGCCTCTCTGGAAAATAGTTTGGCAGTTTCATATAAACCAAAACATGCAAGTATCCTATGATCCAGCAATTGCAGCCCTGGGCATTTAACCCAGAGAAATGGAAAATTAAGTTTGCACAGGAATTATATGTTAACCCTGTTTTCTAGTTTCTATATCTGCTGTTCTCACATCTGGGGCTTGCAGACTAGGGATAAACTGCCCCTCCCATGTTTGGTTAATAGTTCCAGATTCCTAGAGATAACAAAGCACTCTCCCAGGAGCCTGCCTTTCAAATGTCAATGACCCAATCTGAAAACCAAATTCCCCTCCTGCCAGCCTGCCTTAGGGCTGCTCTTAGACTTCTGAGACGCTATTTTCCACCCTAATTAGCCCAGGACCAGCCATCAGGTGACCTCTGCCCCCTGAGCCCACTGAAGTTTTTTGAAGTAGGCAATCCTAACCTGGTTGGCCTGCTTACACTCTTGCCCATCCCTTCTCTTGAAAACTATGATAAAGGCTTTCCTGCAGTTGCCCTGCTCTCTATCTCTGCCTGCAACTGACCTTAGTGTTCTCTTGTGTGACCCTGCATGCATTCACGGTGTGCCCTCCTCGCCTTGGGAGCTGTGAGCAATAATCTGTCTTTTCAAAGTCAATGTCTCCTGACCTGTGACCTCATTGTACCTGAATAAAACAAAATCCTGTGCTCCGTTTAATGCAAATCTGTACATGAATGTTCATAGCAGCTTTATTCATAATAACCCCAAACTAGAAAGAACCCAGGTCATCTTTCAGTCACCTTTATTCTTTAACAAGTAAATGGTTGAACAAACTGGACTATAACTGTACCATGGACTGTTAGCCATTGACAAAAAGGAACAAATTATTGAAACATGCAACAACTTGAATAAATTTCCAGAGAATTTATGTTTAGTGAAAAAGCCAATCGCAAGGGTTACATATTTTATGATTTCACTTATATAACATTCTTGAAATAACAAATTTATAAAAAGAAGAACAGATTATTGCTCAGGGCCTGGAAGGGAAGCAGGAAGGAGTTGAATATGGACATAAAAGGCAGCATGAGGGATCCTCCTGGTAATGAAATTGATCTATATGCTGAATGTATCAGTATCAAGATCCTCATTGTGATATTGTGATATTGAGAAATGTTATCACTGGGGGAAACTGGCCAAAGGGTACATAATTATATGTAAATTTGCAATTATCCCAACATTAAAAACCTATATAATAAAAGCGTAATGTGCATATCGACCAAACAGCCAAACAGCAGAACGACTACTCAGACGACCATCTGGGACCACACTCTGACACGTACTGGTGCCAGGCCAGCCAAGACAGGTGCAATACAATTGGTTAGGGGCCCAACCATCGTGCCATGATTGCCCTGCAGAGGGAGGCCCAGGCTACTGGCCAACAGGGTGATCAATGGGGGGGGCTCCATGATCCCTCCAAAGAGGGACGCCCAGGCTACTGACCAGTGGGCTGCGGCAGGTGGGTGGAGCCTCTCTCTGCAAGGAAAGCTTGGGTCCTGGGTGCCAGAGGCCAGAGGGAAGCTGGTGCCAGCAGCCGGGAGAAGGAAGGCCTACTCTTGCATGACTTTCATGCATCAGGCCTCTAGTTTTAGTATAAAACTATATATAGTATTGCATTTAGGAGCTAAGAGGAGAGATGTGCTCAATGCTGTCAAGAAATAACCCATAATGGTGACCTTTTAGTATCTTGATCATCTATCCAAAGTCATGTACCTGACAGGTAAATTCTGATCCTCACTATAACACATGTTTCTAGAAAAAATGATAGGTATGCAATTAACACACACACACAAACATTTACACACACACACACACACACACACACACACACACACACGCTAAAATATTGCTTGTCATCAGTCATTACAGAGCAGGAGAAGAAATATGATAGAAATTATCCACAAATCATGTCACAGCATCTGATGTTAAAAAAAACATAAGAACAATAGTATATAAAAGTGACTAATAGTATCAAAGTGATTATTTATCACTCTAGAAGAAATCACTGATAATGAGATTAATATATCCAACCAAAGGTTTTAATTACAAAGGGATGTAATCATCATAACCGTATAATCAAGACAACAAGTAAGTGAGGCCATGATGCATCGGGAGTTACAAATAATGGTCAAGGGCAAAATTACATACAAGGAGACTGTGCTTACACATCCAACATGCCATCAAAGTCTGCTCATGGCAAAATGTGAGCTTGTAGGTAACAACCAAAACAAATCCAAATAAACACTAGAAGATTAAACTATGGAAGAACAACAAGAGATGGCTCCAGGAAAGATCTGTTCCAGTCCTCCCCCTTGGCTTGTAGATGGCTGTCTCCTCCCTGTGTCTCTTCATATTATCTTCCTATCATATTCTGAGGTATTAGGGGTTAGAACTCTAATATAGAATTTGGGGGAATAACACATGGGAAACCATAAACAAGGCATTGACAATTATTTAGGCACTTTCTGTCATAGACTAGATTTGCAATGTTGATGAAGATCTACTAGATAATAATAATAATAAATGATCCAAAGATTGAAGAGGGGAGGGACTCAAGCTATTTTAACTATAATGAAGGCAGGCAACCAAGTTACTGTTCTACTAGCCCCCCAGAAGTAAAAGGCACACGGATTCAGGTAATGGGGTTTGGGCAGCATTCACAGTAGAAGGGAAGCTAAAGTAGCCTTGTGAGTGGGACCTTGTAAACATTTTAATACACTGTTGCTTTTTGCTTCTACATCGGAAGGTAGAGAAATTAATATTATGTGCTTTGTTACCCCATAAGTGCCAGAGGGATCCTCCACTTTGGGAAGAGTGATAAGTAGAGAAGTAGTAGTGTGGCATAGATTGCTTTCTAACCCACTATTCATGGCAAGGTACTCCTCCAGAGGTATCTAAACTCTCCACCTTTTGCCCCCAGGGGGTGGGTCAGGATTTAGCACAAGGGACCCTACCCAAAGCTTTCATTCAGATAATATCCCTGTAGTTAGAGAATCAAAGCTTCAGTCACAGAAGCCCTGATCTCCACCAGCAGATGGAGGGTGGGAGGGGCAAAGAAAGGTAGGAGGGCTGATATTAACAAAACAAAAAAAATTAGAGTCATACTCAATTCTTGTGGGATTCAAGGAAAAAAAATGTTCTTTCTTCAAATCTCTTGCACTCTTAGGGTATTGGACATAGTACATGCCTCATCTGGGCATTCTATTTGGTCTTTCATGTCAGCTAACCAGCAAATCAACACTATTTAAAGAAGGGCTCAATGCAAGAAGCTATGTGGGAAACTGTGGCGGGGGGCCGGGTGGGGGCAGAGAGAGACGGGGTGGTGTAGTGAACTCAGAATCAATAGCAACGTGGAAAGGACCCAACAAACTTCCTGGTCAAATGGCAATGGCACCAGTGATAGTGTGGCTTTACATGAAACAGTGGCAGCCATCTCTTTGGGGGAAGAATTTTTTTCTAAAAACTTGAGCCTAGTTCACTGATGGTTCAGCTAAGCTAAAACTTGATGGCACCCACTGGCCTATTGTGACTCTCCAGCCTCAGTACCAGCTATGCAGAACTAAAAATAGAAGTGGGCAGAAGGGATTGTGGGCAGAACTCAAGGTCATTCTCAGAATTCTAGACAATTGTCTCCTT
This sequence comes from Myotis brandtii, assembly GCF_000412655.1. Taxonomy (NCBI): domain Eukaryota; kingdom Metazoa; phylum Chordata; class Mammalia; order Chiroptera; family Vespertilionidae; genus Myotis; species Myotis brandtii. The sequence goes on from NW_005370994.1 coordinate 1,495,918, forward strand.
GAGAGACCTGGTTATATTTTTATTGACTCTTGTTTTGTTGCCCGTAATCTAGCTATTTCATCTGCCACTTAGAAAATGAAGACCGTCTGGTTAAAGATACCCTTTGGGGCTGAGAACGGTGGAAATGAATCACAGCTGCTGATCAAGTATGTGGGCCACTCAGGTAGATGCCCAAAGTGAACACCTGTTCTCTGATGAAGCTGCTGCCTGTATCACCCCAACTGCTACAACCTGACCATCATCAGACTGAGCATAGAAAGAGCCCTCACCACAGACAGTACACGTGGAAGGAGTCTGTGTTTCTGATGCAGAGGCTGCCACTGCATGCCTGATTGGGGTACCTTCCAAAATTGACCTATTTGCCTTGGGGGGAGGAAGGCCTCACTACAGGGGATATTGTCTCTGCTGCCCCTAGTTGGTTGACCATATGAGACTGACTCTGTTCCATGGTATCAGTGGTGCCCTATTACTGTTGACATTTTGGCTCAATCTGTAGCTTGCCTTTCACATTCACAATGACATTTTTTGATGAGTAGAAGTATTTATATTTGATAAAGTCTAATTTATTAATGTTTCATGATTAGAACTTTTTGTGTACTGCTTACACAACAGATTTTTTTTACCACAAAACATCAATTTTGCATCTCAACCTAAGCAATATGCTTCAACCCTATTAATATATATGCCCCATATATTAATTTATTTAATTATCACAATAAACTATTAGGATAGATGCCTCCATTTTGCCAATGATGAAAATGAGGAAAAAGAGATTAAGTAATTTCCCTGTAAGGTCACACAGTTAATTAATGACAGAGTGAGAATGAAACACAGGCAGTCTGGCTCTGAAGTCTGTGCTTAATCACCATGCTGTACTGCACACTCCATCTGGCACGGAAGTATCAGTGTATATATCACTCCATCTAGTCTATGCTTCCTTTGAAGGGAAAACTGATTACTTCTCTTGGCCACACTTGTACCCAGCACAGTACCATGCACATGGTAGATGTCAATAATATGGAGGAATTAATAGAAAATCAAGTGGGAAAGTCTTCACCAAGGCACCACCAGGAACTGCTGGTTTGGCATCTTAGGGGCAAGGCCATGTTCTTTCAGCCTTAATTCATTTGCATAGTATACCTGCTGACCTTTGAATACACACAGGGTTTTCTGGAACTTTCCCCTTTTAGATCCTCCCTCTTTTATCAAAGAGTTGAATAGCCCTAATCGGTTTGGCTCAGTGGATAGAGCATTGGCCTGGGGACTGAAAGGGTCCCAGGTTCGATTCTGGTCAAGGGCATGTACCTTGGTTTCAGGCACATCCCCAGTAGGGGGTGTGCAGGAGGCAGCTGATTGATATTTCTCTCTCATTGATGTTTCTAATTCTCTTTCCCTCTCCCATCCTCTTGGTAAAAAATCAATAAAATATATTTTTTTAAAAAGAGTTGAATAATATGGCACCTGCAAGAGGAGGTCTCTGATATATATGGTTTAAGAAAATCCTATTGCAAAAGATCCTAGGTATAAAACAAAACAAACAAATAAACAAATATTATCTCAAGGACAGAAAAGTAGTCAAATGAAGGATTACAAGAATTAGATGCTATTTTCCTAATTCCACTGGAGTTCCATTTATATACCTAAAAAAAAAAACCCCTTGAAAATCTACTATTATATCTTCATATAACAATTGCAACCACATATGACTATATATATGGTCCAATATATTTTACTTACATAATACTGTTATGTAAATAGATAGAATCCAATCCAGACACAAAGGAATTATGTTCTGGCATAGCTGAAATATTATTGCTATTACCAAGTTCATCAAATGATTTGGAAGAATCTTACCATCTCCTTTTATAATTTAACAATACCATTATTTGAAAAAAAATGGCCTCATTCACTCATGGTATTGGTGCATGCTGCACTAGCACGCTTATTTAGGTGAGAAAATTTATGAGAGTTTCTTTAGGCAGTTCACTGACAATGCAGATGAGTTATGCTATAATTTTTGCTAATTAGCATTCATAAAAACAAAACATCCTTTACACATAGTCAAAGTATAAAACTCTTTCCCAGATTTAAAACCTCCAAATGCATCACTTTTAATTTGTGCCTTATAGTTGAATAGTCATTGTGATTTACCAGTTCTAACTCATGTCAGGCTTGGTGCAAAGGATTCTTTGAAGATATTTTAGCTTTCCTATGGAACTTAAATACCAATGTAAACAGGGGATTGCTAAAACTAGATCTGATTGCTAAAGCTAAAATAACTTTATTTGTTCTCAGTGGGTATTTTACAACAATTTGATCTGATATTAAATAAAGCCCTTATCCTCAATTTTTTATTTGTATTCAACTTTGAGAGAACAATTCCTTCAACCACATAGGTAGCATGTAGGCAGATATATGTTTCTTATAACTAAGTAACTAGAAAAACACATAGGAAATGTTTTTAAAAACCTAGCTCATTCTTTTTCATCTTATTAGGGCTCTTTAAAGAAAAAGTGCCTTGAAAATTTCAGATGTTGCTATTTTATTATACTCATTTAAATTATTTTTAGTAATATATCATATTAATTGCTCTCAATGGAGATAATAAATAATTACAATAATAATAATCATTGCCCTAGCTGGTTTGGCTTAGTGGGTAGAGCATCGGCCTGCGGACTGGGTTTGATTTCGGTCAAGGGCACATGCCTAGGTTACGGGCTTGGTCCCTAGTGGGAGGCGTGCAGGAAGCAGCCAATCAATGATTCCCTCTCATCATTGATGTTTCTATCTCTCTCTCTTCCTCTCCCTTCCTCTCTGAAATTAATAAAAATATATTTAAAAAATAATAATAATCACTAATTGCACTTCATAGAGTGAGTTGCATTTTATAATGTTTCTAGATGGGTATGGTTAGTGACATGATTCATTTTTCCCAGAATGCAATACAAAATATATTTTTGATTAGGGTATCAGAATGTCCTGCAACCAAAAATTTTATATGCACAATATACCCCCAGCCAAATTTAGGGTGATATGAATATCTCTGCTACAAAACAAATATACTTTTATTGTGCTATACCACACTTTCACTCAGAAGTCAGAACAATAATGATAATGGAAATAATCAGAAATATAAGCTACAGAGAGATGAATGGAATTCTAGGACTTCCAAATAAAGAAATGTTGGCTGGGAGTGTGTGTGTGTGGGGGGGGGTGGAGTTGGTCAGAGTATGAGACTGCATCCGGATCCATTGAGTCTGAATCTCCAGGGCTGGAGTTTTATGTTTAAATGCACTTATTAGACTCCAGCCCTAGAGATTCTGCCTCAGTGGATCTAGACTCAGGCTCATAATCTGTATTTTTGACAGGCGCTTCAGAAGACCCTGGTGAAGGATTTCCCATACCACACTTTGAATATGTGACCTAGAAAGACTGAAGTATCAGACAGGTGGCCAAGATAGAGACTCTGACATGTAGAACAAGCCAGAAACCTGGTTATCAGAGTCTGAGCCACCGTGGCTGGGCCATGAAGTTGACTTCTGCTCTACCAATGGCACATCTGTGAGTGAAATGACTTCCTGGCTTTCATTTAAAGAAATGATGTGAGCTCGGCTGGTGTGGCTCAGTGGTTGAGCGTTGCCCTTATGAACCAGGAGGTCACAGTTTGATTCCCAATCAGCTCCTCAATCCCCAGTGTGGGGCATGTAGGAGGCAGCTGAACAATGATTCTCTCATCATTGATGTTTTATCTTTCCTGTTCCCTTCCTCTCTGAAATCAATAAAAATATTTTTTTAAAAAAAGAGAAAGAAATGAATTGAGCTGTGATAGAAAGCAGAGAAATTCACTTTAGCTGACCATCAAGATCTGGGGAGCATTAAAATCCCTCCCCCAGAGATTCTCAGTCAGTAGGTCTCAGGTAGAGTTGAAGAATCTGTGTTTTTAAATATTGTCACAGATTTCTTATAGGTGGCTAGAATTTGGAACCAGTGTATCAAAATGTATCAGGAAGTTAATATATGCCTGAACACTATCTTTGGTTTACCAAGAGTTTACAGCTTCAAATTTCTAACAATTAATTATATGCTTATTAATTACGATGTCCAACTGTCTGTTTTTCTAAGAGTTTTTGAAATGTTGTTTAGTGTTTTCATGCCTCTAATTATAATTCAAATTAAGATGTTTTAACGGAGTCCATCAATGATCATTAAATTAATGTTTTGTGGCTGTGTTTCTACTTCTATTTCACCTGAGAATCTATGGAGGACAAGTAGAGAATGACTAAAATTTTATCACCAGACAATAGTTTTCAGAAAGGGCAAGGTCAAGGCCTACTGGAGAATGCAAGGTCAAATGAAAGGACCCCTGGTGTGATCAAGGCCCAGTGAAAGTATAATCTTCAGAAAATGACAAACTGTAAAAGTGTAGATTTCATCTCCTACATTCTCTTTCAGACAATGAAACATTCATTAGAAGGAGGAAAAAGAGAAGAGGGACAGACATGGTATAATTGCAATAGTCTATGACCCTTACATGAGGAGACAGTGGCAAGGTTGACACTAGTAATAACCACCAGGTTTATTAAAATTGTTTCTCAATTAAGAGGAGATGGTAAAGCAGAGGGAGAGAAAGTGACAGCCAGGAAACTGAGTTTTGCTTTTCTGTCTGAGCTAGAGAAATGCTAACTAAGCTAATTATGAAAGCTGAAGATAGAAAAAAAAATCACTTTCAAAAGACAAGATAGATGTTAAAAATCTTACTTAGCTAAGATTTAAAGCAAAGTAGCATCAAACTATATTTAAATTATGTTCACTTTTAGCACAGACTAGAAAGACCTAGGATTCTTGGAAAAATTATGTTAACAGTTGAGAGGAAATGTCAGAGGGGTGTTGTATGGGGCACAGAATCTCCCCTGGGAATTGTCTCATTTTTTCTGGAAACTACTAATTACCCCCTATAAAAAATAATACCAAGGGAGCCACTTTAAGATGGAGCCAGAGCTGCCATGCCAAAGGAACTGCCTTGCATGCTTTATGCCTCAAATCTTTGGAATGTTAAAAACAGGGCAAAACAACCTTTGGACTGAGCCCAAAGCAACACCGTGTTCCAAAGAACTGTTTGCAAAGATAACAAGAAAGCAGATATTTTAACTACCAGAGAGATGGCTACAGGACTGAAAATTTTAAAACATTGTTAAGAATTAACATCATTGACCTGGCCAGTTTGGCTCAGTGGACTGCAGACTGAAGAGTCCTGGGTTTGATTCCAGTCAAGGGCAGTACCTGGGTTGCAGACTCAATCTGGCCGGGGCATGTGTGGGAGGCAACTAATCGATGTGTTTCTTTCACATCTATGTTTCTCTCTCTCTCTCTGTCTCTTCCCCTCCCTTCCACTCTCTCTCTAAAAATCAATAGAAAACTATCCCCAGCTGAGGATTAACCAAAAAATAAAAAAATTAACATTATTATGTTATGTTACTTGCAACAATAGACATGCCTTCCTCCTATTGATGTAATTGTTTCTCTTCTCTTAAAAACACCTTGCCTTTGGGCTTCTGCCTGAATCAATGCTTCACAAATAACTATTTTTATAAAATCTCAGATAAATGTTTGTTGCCTCTCACTTGGGCCTTTTCTACTTAGGTTAAAATCCCTAATCCACTAAATTCATCTATATTCACATGATTATATAGGGCTTTCCCTGATAGAATAATGTGACCTCACCCCTAGTTATAGTTGACTAGGGGGGTCCCTCAGCCCAGCCTGCCCCCTCTCACAGTCCGGGAGCCCTCAGGGGCGGGAGGCGACCCAACAATCAGGGTAAAGCAATGCCCCCATCACACCTCTGCTGTTGCCACTGCCCGCAGCGCAAGCCTCGGCTGGCCCTGGTTACCTGAGCCTCAGGCAGCCCTGAGTGGCTGGGCAGCCGCCATCTGAGGCTTGCCTGAGCCTTGGGCCCACCCTGGGCAGCTGGGCAGCTGACATCCAAGGCTTTCCTGTGCCTCGGGAAGGCCCTGGGTGGCTGGGGGGCTGAGGGCGGGTCCAGCCACACCGTGTACCTGCAGCGCCGACCCCCTGCCCCCCGGCTGGGCTGAAAGGACTGTGGGACTCTGGCCACAGGCGCAAGGAGTGACCAGACCTACCTGAGGGCGGGTCCGGCTGCACCACGTGCCTGCCACCCCCTGGCGGGGCTAAAAGGACTGCAGGACTCTAGCGTGGCTGAGGGGACTGAGTGCTGCCATCTTGTGGCTATGGGCACCACCATATTTGTGATGGCGTGATGGTCAATTTGCATATTCCCTCTTTATTAGATAGGATTGGCCTTGGAATGGGTATCTGACCCAAGCTGAGCCAATCGCTCTTCTTCAAGAATCTGAAATCGGTCCAAGAGATTCCTGTTATTTTAGCTGCTCACATGAAAAGAAGTGATGCATTCCTGGGAAATGAACACAGAAATCACTTCCTGTCATGACAACTTGGAAATATCAAGTCTGCAACATGAGAGAAGAAAGAAGTGGATGTGAAAAGAGAAGCAAGACAAGAGAAAAAGTGTTGGTGGCCATTTACACCCCAATACTAATTATTCTTCAGGCTTGGAAGCACTCTGTTCTATTTCACGCTAGTGTAAATCAGGCTTTCATGAATGCCAATTAAAGACTTCTAAATAATGTAGAGAGAGGGTTCCATAGGATTGGTGGGCCAGAAGGGACCAAAATCAAATGCCCAGAAAAGGAAGAAAAATTAGAAATAACCATTTTTGCACTCTAAGATGAAACAGACTGGGTAGGGATAAAATTACACTGAATAAAGTTGTTACTAGAAAGCAACATGGAATAATCAGGCTAAAGCCAGGATCCCAGATGTGAGGATTTGGGTGGTCAATAACTAAGAAGCTTGGTTACCAGTGGATTGGACAGGTTGGAAAGGCTCAAAATAGATTTGGTTGATTGAGTAAGCAAGGTTCAGTGTCCACATCTGCGTACCAACTTCAGGCTTCTGGCAGGAACAGAGAAACAAGTGCTGTGTCCACCTTTTTGAAGATCTTGATGCCAGTAAAATAGAAAGTAGATATTCCCATATTGAGTTTAGGTACTAATCTTTATGATGGCTGATATCTTTTGATTTATTTATCATTTTTAGATACTGTAGTTTTTAATATATAAGTGAAGAATATTTGCTTGTGCCATATGTATTAATCTCTTAACCATCTCCATTTTCTAAGACTGGGCAAAATTTATCATTGAACATGCTGATACTTACCTAAATTACAAGAATAATGAAAATATAGGAGTTATTAACAGCCTCCTGGTGAGGGGTCTTGAAAATTCAAGCTAGTCATTGATGACATATGTCTCTGAAGGCACATGCCACATATTATCCAATTTAACTATTGCCATCTATATTTATAAAAGGCTAAGCAAAAAGCTGACTGGTTGGTAGGTATGATGTGCACTGACCACCAGGGGGCAGGTGCTCAATGCAGGAGCTGCTGAGCGACAGCAACTTTGCAGTGCCCTCTCACACTCCGGGACCTCTCGGTGGGTGTTAGACTGCCAGCATTGGCCCAATCCCCGCAGGCCAGGCCGAGGGACCCCACCTGCTGGAGGGACTCCATTCATTCTGCAGATGTCCTTCTAGCCCCCAGTGCCACCCCAGGTGGGGCCAGCTGGGGAGGGACTGAGGGAGGTTAGCTCCAGGGCATGTCCAGCCTGTCTTGCCCAGTCCAGCCCTGCCTGCCACCTTCTAATTAATTTTCTTTCAATGTGCATGAATCTGTGCACTATGTCTCTAGTATATATATATGTAAGCATACCAAAATGTGGGTTATGGCAAAATTTACATGGATATCTATTTAATCTTTGCTTCTATAGATTATTTTAACCACTATGTTGATATACTTAGAATACCTAAAGAGATCAGTTGCACTGACAAATTAATTAAATTAATAAACTTTTTAAAAAATGTCTTCATTGATTTTAGAGAGAGGAAGGGAGAGAGATAAAGAGATAGAACCATTGATGAGAGAGAGACATCAATCACAGAAACATTGATCATTGATTAATCAGCTGCCTCCTGCATGCCCCCCACCAGTGATCGAGGTTGCAACCCAGGCATGTGCCCTGACCAGGAATCTCTTAGTTCATGGGTTGATGCTCAACCACTGAGCCACATTGGCCGGGCTTTTTAAACTTAGACAAATGGGCCTTAGTCTGTTGATTGACATGTATATCTCTTTCATTTTAAGTGCAGTAAGGTCCGCATAATAAACAGTTATTGAACTAGGTCATTCCATAGTGTCTAATACTGTGTACTTGACCTCTCAGCTTACTGAGAAAATATCCTAAGATGATGTTGACATGCTGTGTTAAGTGTGATAGTATGAAAGAGTACTGAATTTGGAGAATGACGAGTAGGGATAAAAAGTATGGCTTTTTAGTCTTAATGAATTCAAGCAACTCAGCATTTCTGAACTTCATGTTTTTAAAAAATGAAATCATGTTAATAGTACCTTTCCTTCCACCTTAAAAGGGTGACAGTTTGGAATCTAAATAACTCTGGAGAAAGTTCTTTGTAAAAAATAGAAATAAATACAAATAAAAGAAACAAAAGAAGACCTGCCCACCCCACTCCAAAAGGTCTCTACATTTCAAAACTGAAACTGTTGGAAAGTGAGAGTAGAAATTAAAAATCAGGACTACATAGATGGCTTTAGAGGTAATCAGGAAAGGAAGATGTTTTTGTGATGTGATTTCAGATGGGCCAAAAGGGCTTCTCTGATTAAAACCAAAATAAGAAAAGAAGGCCTTTGCTTCTTACTTACTAAGGGGTACCCAAGATGAAACCTATACTCACTTATTAAAATGTATCACTAATAAAAGATATGATTTTACTGTATATTAGTCATTTACAACTTAGTTTAACACATGTTGAGTACCTGCTGCATGCATGCACATACATAATAAAGCTACAAAGAAGAATGAAATGCAGTTCTTCCTTTCAAGGAGCTCATAGTCTAACGGGAGAAACAAATTCATGCGTGAAAATTTACAATATGTAATGTGATCAGCTCCATACTAAATGTTCAAATGTCAGTGAGAACAAGTAGAGGGACAGAGGGTTTGAAAAGGGATTTTCTAAGAACAGGCTTTCTGGTTGAAGTGAAGAACTGGTTAAAGAATCAGCCTGAGAAGATTAAATACCTCAGAAGAAATCCCTAAAATGTAAGATAATCACAGAAAGGGAGAAT
>NW_005370994.1:1505173-1522620 GCF_000412655.1 Myotis brandtii
ACATTGCTTTGCCAATAGTAATACAACTGGTAATTTGGGCATAAATTCTGAACATTTGGGTCATAACCCATTCAAGAATATTATTTTAGGTTCTGTTGCTGCCTAATCAGCTGCAAATGAAAATAATGGCAAAGGAAGTTTCCAAAAGGAGAATGGGAAGTTGTGGGTGACTCTATTCAATTTTAGTTTTAGTTGGAATGAAAAAAGTCAACAGGAAATGAACACCCAGCTCGCAAGGAAGGGACAGGAGTCTAGTACCATTCAAATTTCTATGCGCTGGAGGGCCTCTATGTTCTTTGAGTGGTTTCATATGCCCAGTTAGCCTTTTGTTTGAAATTCTCCCAGGTACATTATTTTCCTGTCAGATCAGGGAAATAATAGTCACAAATCTAAAAATAATATGCTAATAAATTCCTTCGCTTTATTTTTCTTGGCTACCTTGGAAGAATAACTTTCCCCCCACAATTACTTGCAGTTAATTTTCATATCGGGTAAAATAACTGACATATTTCCATTTGACAACTGGTCATATGTAATCCTGTTGCTATCGCAAACTAGCTGAGAACTCATGGAACTTCTCCTTAGTGGCCCTAATGCAAGTGTCCTGATTTCTACTTTTTTACAATAATTGACAGATTCCTATACCTCCTTGCCTTTCAATTTCACATATAATTTGTTTTGTTAAAAGAGGAAATCCCTGAAGGATTTTCCTTGTCTCTACTGCTTCAAGAAAATAGAATTTTAAAATAGCTATAGTTTGTCCAACGGAGAGAGAGATGAGTAACTTACAAATAGTTACAGCTCTTCTAAATAGCCTAGCAGTATACTCATTATTTTCATTCAAGGTAAAAAAAAAAAATGCAGAGCAAATAGAACTTATATACATCAGGGGTAAAACATTTCATTATATTTTACTATTTCCAAATCAATTCCTAAAGCAATGTGTGAATTAAAATGTTTTATCCAACATTTTCAAGAAACCAATTTAAAATTACACAGCTTATAACAAATTGCCAGAAACATTGCAAGAAGTCATTAATTTACTCCAAACCAATTAAACTCTACATTAATACATGCAGTAATATACATGCACTTGTTCCTAATTTCCTTTTGTAATTAAGCCTGGTACAAGGCATTGCCTCACTTGACAAAGAATTTTAATCCTCTTGTTCTTTCCCTTGTCTTCTCTGGCCCCTACGTCCAAGTGGCAAGTCACTTTGTTTAGTATCACTCTTCTTTTTACATTTAAAAGAATAATATCTTGCCCTAGATGGTTTGGCTCAGTGGATAGAGAATCAGCCTGTGAACTGAAGGGTCCCGGGTTTGATTCCGGTCAAGAGCACATTTCCGGGTTTCAGGCTCGATCCCCAGTAAGGGGGCATGCAGGAGGCAGCCAATCAATGATTCTCTCTAATTATTTATGTTTCTATCTCTCTCTCCCTCTCCCTTCTTCTTTGAAATCAATAACAAAATATATATAAAAATAAAAAATAAAAGAACAATTTCTTTTAAACACTCAAATAACAGGTAGTGAGTTTCTGGGTTTGCTGAAATTGCCTTATATTTGGGAGACAGTCCATCCTTAAATCCATGGGGAGGAACTTTCAGAAGGTTAGTAGAAAATTCATAAGAAATGTTCCAGAATTTAACATCAATGATATGGGAGAAATAAATGCATATTGCACTAGTTTATAGTCAAGATCAGATATATATTAGTCAGGGTTCTCAAGTAAAACAGAACTGATAGATTGGATGACACCCACTCACACTCTCACTGACACACCCAAAAATAATGTTTAATCTGGGCGCCCATGGCCAGTCAACTTGTCACATAAAATTAACCATCACAAGTTCAACCCTTGTCAACTTGGCACCCACACACATCTCCTTAAACCATACTTGATCTCCAAATAAAGACAATAACAAGGTTATAATTCTGCCTACCATGATACAACTCTCCTGTCCACAACTGAGACTTCATCAACCCCTTTCTCAAACGAGGAGGTAAAGTTCTTGAGTGATGTTTACTGTTTTCCTTGTTATCTTGTAGTTTAAATTAGTAATACTTAAATGCTATGCTATAAAGTCAATGGATATTATGTTACATGATAATAAGAGAGAAAAGAATGTATGTGTGTGTATACACAAACACAAATATATTGACGACAAAATAAAGAGAACATATTTATGAAAATTAGTTTGTGTTTCTTTAACTAATCACATGGTCAGAGATCATATTTATAACTCCCTTCTTCCATTATCCACTATGTATTCCTTTTGCTTTCACCAAGCACCTTTGCTGGCCATGGTTCTTTATCTGGTGGGGTGACTCAAACCTTCATTCTTGAAGGGTCTGGGCTATCAGTAGTCCTACCTGGACTGGGTCATTGTAGTTTTCCTTTGACCTTGTCATAGGATGTGGTAATACTAAGAGACGCCTTAGGCATCTCCTGTATTTCAGACACACTCTTCCTTACTGCCACTGTGGAGCAGCAGTCCAATTGCGTTTGGTAGTCAGGATCAATCACCCCAGACAATACAGTAACTCCCTTCTTTGCCTCTGAATCGCTCCTTTTTTTAAAAAAAATATTTTTATTTATTTCAGAGCCCTTTGGTAGTCAGGATCAATCACCCCAGACAATATAGTAACTCCCTTCTTTGCCTCTGAATCCCTCCTTTTTTTAAAAAAAAATATTTTTTATTTCAGAGAAGAAGAGAGAGGGAGAGAGAGATAGAAACATCAATGATGAGAGAGAATCATTGATTGGCTGCCTCCTGCACGTCTCCTACTGGGGATCCAGTCCACAACCCGGAAATGTGTCCTTGATCGGAATTGAACCCAGGACCCCTTGGTCCACAGGCCAACGCTCTATCCACTGAGCCAAACCAGTTAGGGCTAAATCCCTTCTTTAGATCCCTTCCTCTACATTACACCAATGCATGTCACTCTGCCTGTTGATTCAGAAACAGGAGAATCCCCAAGTATTCAGGTAGCAGTCTGGATCACATGACCCAAGTGGTAGGAAGTTTGCACAGCAGCCTGGACCTGTTGCAGAGCCTTCTCTTGCTCTGGACCCCACTCAAAACTAGTGTTTTTTCAGCTCATTTGGTACATGAGCTGGAGTGCCACATCCATATGAGAAATATGTTACCTCCCAAATTCAGAGGCCGAATAGACACTGTGTCTCTTTTTGGGTTGTAGGAGGAGTCAGATGCAACAACGTATCCTTCATCTAGAAGGGCTATCTCTACTTGCCTCACACCAATGGATCCCTGGAAATTTCACTGAGGTAAAAGTTCCATGAATTTTAGTCATATTTATTTCTCACACTCGGACATACAAATGTCTTACCAATAAGTCTTGAATAGTTGTTACTTGTTGCTCTCTAGGTCCAATCAACATAATGTCATTATGTAATGGGCCAGAGTGTAAGGGAAATGCTAGCTGGAAGCAAGCTGTGTTTGGTAGACCTTATGTATAGGGTGGAGAAGAGGCATTGGCCAGGTAAAGAGCTGCATACCAGGTACCAGGGAATTTTTAATTTGTTCAAGCAATGTAACCACGTCTGGTATAGCAACTACAATTGGAATTACCACATGGTGATTGTTTCTTTGACTCTCCATGCCCACCTTGACTTTGCCAATTGGTGCAATTATTTGGTTCCTGCCACCCTGCGATCCAATTACTCCTATTGCATTTAGGTTTCTCAATTCAGTGACTTCAGTTCCCACTGTGAAGTCTGGTATATAAGAAGAGTGATCACAAAGCTTTTTAAGGATGCTGGGGCTCCTCTCACACATTTATTTCTTACTGGTGAAGGGTATTTCTTCTGGACCCTTTCAGTGTGATAAGTAGGTCTTAAATGATAAATCCACTCTAGCATCCCCAAGCCTTTGAATCCCTTTCTCTACCTTAAACCACAGCATGTGCAGCATTTCTAATTCACTCACAGTGGGTCATCTTTTGATCTATTTTTTAGTCAACCAACCAAAGAAACTGTTAGAGTCCTTTCTAACTCCCCAAGCCACATGCAATATCAAATGCAGAATTTTTCTTAGTGAGCCATATCAATAAATTCAGCCTGATCTAACTTTGTGTTCCTTCTGCAATTATCCCACACCCTTAGATTTCGGTGTGCATAAATTAGAGATCTTTTGGAGTATAATGCACCTTTTCATTGCATCTCACCTTTGGGACTTGAGTCTAGTTCTAGGTCTAGAAGCAAAGATGGATGGGTGGTTGTGATTGGTCCTGAGGAGAATCAACATAGTCTTAAACGGCAACTACCTCAGGAGAAGCCATTATAGTTTTCTTAGGCAAAGTAGAGTTAATCCCTTCAGATGGAGGTGGAAAGGCCAATATCACTGTGAGAGGTCAATACCACTAAAGGTGGGAATGCTACTGTCACTGGGGGTGGAAAGGCCAAATCTGCTGGGGGTGGGAAGATGTCTTCAACTGGTGAAGAATACTCACCAAAATTTAGTGGGTCATTAGAGTCTTCATACACCTCCCCATCCCAAAGTATAATCCCATTCTTTCCCAAGAAATGCCCTCACTTTACCAATAGACACTGTGGGAGTTCAACTTGCATTGTAATTCAGCAAGTCCTAGGATGAGGTTCTGTATTTAATTTGCAAAATTTCAGGCTAAAGGAAATAAGGTTCCTTTGGGATACATATAAAGCTCTTACGTCATTTATGTAGCACTTGAGCTGGGAGGATTTGCAAAATTTCAGGCTAAAGGAAATAAGCTCTTACGTCATTTATGTAGCACTTGAGCTGGGAGTTTGGATCCCTGAGCTTATCTTTTTATTTTGCCACTTTGTCAGCAATATTAGGGGCAATGATTCAATGTAATTATTTTTGTTAATTTTCAAAAAATGTTTGAAAATATCATATAAAATATGAACTATCTCCTTACTTCTTATGAGTAATTGATTAGAAGTATCCAATGCAGCTATTTTGCATATCTCTAAAAACAGTTCACACTGTGAACTATCAGTACTCACTTTACTATTGAAAATAGAATCATTACAATTTTAAAGTCTAATTAGGTTAAAGAAATAATTCTATATTCTTGGTACCAAAACTTATATTAGTCAGAGTTTACAGACACAGAAGCTATAGGAGATAGATAGATAGATAGATAGATAGATAGATAGATAGATAATAGATGATGATGATGAAGATAGATAGATAGATAGATAGATAGATAGATAGATAGATAATAGATAGATAGATAGATAATAGATGATGATGATGAAGATAGATAGATAGATAGATAGATAGATAGATAGATAGATAGATAGATAATGAGAAATTGCCTTATCCAATCGTGGAGGCTGAAAAGTTCTATGATCTGCCATCTGCAAGCTAGAGATCCAAGAAAGCTGATGGTGCAATTCAGACCAATTTCAAATGCTTGAAAACCATAGGAGTCTAATTCTAGAACTCAGCTGACCTTCCCAAAGGGAACCCCTCAGGATGTTCCTAAAGGCCTGGATCAGGTATACTGAGGTGATGATAGGAAGGCAGGAGAGGGCCAGAGTATAACTAAGGCTTAGCTTCCTGAGATTGTCATCATATATGACTTTTCTGAAAAGGAGTTTCCATACCTTAGCAATATTAACTACCTTTATCGCTATTAACTACCTTGACCACAAAGTCCAAAATAATTAAACTTGCTTTTTTTAATATTATGATATATTTTCTTGTTAGATATTTGATATTACCTTCTTTGGGATATAATTAACTTTTAATGTGCTGATATCTTTTTAATTCAACCAGCCTGTTCAATAAAAACAGAGACATTACTTCATTCCTGGCACACAGTTCTCTGTATCTCACAAAGCCCTGCCCAGTGCAGCCTACTCTCCTGTGATCACAAATATGGGAAAATACTGTGGATATTAGAGAGCCCTGTATAGACATTAGTAGCTGTTACTACAGTATTAATTGATGTTGTAGGTAATCTAATAATTACCCTTATTTATGGTATATACTCTCCTCCAGGAACATGGCAACTGGTTAAAATTGGCCAGGCTCCCTATAGATGCCCTGAAATCTTCCCAGAATTTCTAGGACTTCAATCCTACAAGATTATCTAAGGAAAATTCATTACACTCTTCACTGAGAAGAGATGATATTAAAAATTAATGACCAGTTCAGTCCTCTGGGATGTAATATAATTCAGGGTAGGGGAGGAGGTCTGTCACTTTCTTTTTCAAGGGCAATTCACAACAACACTTTGAGTGGAATAAATCCCTGAAGCTTGATGTTCTTCTCCATTATAGAACATGAGCGTTGACAACATCTTTTAAAAGTAGCAATATTTCATCTTAAATTAGTGCATGTGTTTGTGAAAGAAAAGAGGTAGTGTGTTGTAAGACCTATACAGATGTTCATAACATTTACTCCCATGAATTTCACAACTAAAACTCTTAAAGAAATAGCTCAATGGAAGCAAAAAACTAAGGTAATGGATATATCTTACTAGTACCTTATCTATGATAAAAAGAATAATTAAAAACAATTTACATGCCCAATATTAGGGAAATGCTTAAAGAAATTATATTATACTAGCCAGAAAACACATTAGAAAGATATTAAAATTTAGCATTTTAAAATCTAAACACATACATGGAAAAATGTTTATGCCATAAGTCAAGTTAAAAAAAAAAGCAGAATAGAATATTTGTGCTCAGTGTATGTTTATACATGAATGACAGTAACATTTCCCAAATGGAAAGAGTTGTTTCACTGGGTAAAGATTTATGTTAAATAAAGAACACAGGTTTGGGATTAGAACAAAGTATGAGTTCCAACTCTGCCATACATTGTGTGACAATGACAAATTATGGAATCTCTCTAAATATCCATTTTCTTATTAGCTAAGATTTTTTGGTAAAAATCAAATCCATTTAAAAAGCCTATACTGTATATAATGAACTCAGCACCATTATTTCCCTTCTTCTTTACTAAATATTTGAGATTTTCTTGAAATGAGAAATTTTATTCAAGTGGATGATTTTTATAGAAATTTCAATTTCCCTGTTTTTGACCCAAATAAAATTTTCAGTAGGCTATTCAAAGTTAATAATGTGATAACTATTCTATAATTGGTCAATGATCTTTATATTTGAATGGATTTCAGAAAGATATAAAATATCCTGGATTGAAGGTCAATTTCTATATACAATTGAATATATAAAGCTAAGAATGGTATATAAATTATGATGATTTATTTTGTGTCACAGGATGCCCAAATAAAACATTATTTCTGAATGTGTCCGTGAGGGTATATCCAGATGAGATTAGTAGCTGGATTAGGGAATTAGTAAAGGTGGGCTGGCTGACTTCTTCAGTGTAGGTGGGCATCATTCAATCCACTGAGCACCAAAATAGAGCAAAAGTTGGAGAGCGAAGGAATTTATTCCTTTTCAGCTCTTTTTACTGCCTCAGTATTTGAGTTGGGATATCTCATGTCATCTCATCTGATTTTATCTGGCTCTTGAACTGGGATTTAATACCAATTTCACACATCCTTGGACATCTCTAGAACTAGACTCTTTTAGCAACTTGTGAGCAGATGGCTGTGCCCAATGATTCTATACCACTCTGGAGCAAAAGACTTCTCCTGTACCAGAGCCATCCACATGTAAGAACTTTACTCAGGTCAGAGGGTGCAAAGTATCAAGTTATAAGAATGGACAGTGAAAGGAGTTGCTGATTCAGGCAAACAAAAGTATATCCATTCATTCTACAAATACTTATTGGAACCTACAAGTATCTGGCACTGGGTGCTTATAATCGAGATATAAAGGAAAAAGTGGTAAGCAAGACCACCAAAAATGACTTACCCTGGTCAGTAGGTGGTTAGCATCAAAGCCAGATCTTCAACCCAGATCATCTGACTGACAATCCATTTTACCCAAGGGTCCATGAAGACATTTTTATCACCTTTGCCTTATTGAAGTTTTCAGTCTTTTTCTCTGAAAGAAATGGTGGAAATATTTCTCAATGCACAAGTAGTTTTTAATCTTTCTTATTATTATTATGATGATATTCTAAGATTATAAGTTCTTTTTCATTTAATATGTATCCTTCAATGAAATGAACTTGAGTAACAGGTACTTAAGTATCTACAATGTTTCAAAAACTATTACAATGCTTCAAATAATGGTAAAAATATTAAAGTTGTGTTGTTTAAGATAGCCACATATGGCCAACTGATTTAAATTTAAATTATATAAAATTAATTATTCAGTTTCTCAGTTGTACTAACTGCATTTCACATGTTCAAAAGCTACATGTTGCCAGTGGCTACCATATTGAACAGCACAGATATAGAACATTTCCATCACTGCAAAAGATCTGTTGCAAAGTATTATATTGAAGCCATGAACCGCTTCCCACTCAGTATTGTAAAAAAATGAATTAACTGGCAAAATATTTTTTTCAACACATTCGGCCTTGAGTAATAGATATTTACAAAAGGACATGCAGGAAGAGAGATCTTACTGAGAAGCAGTACAAGAGGGATACAATCATCTTTCATTCTCCTTCTTCCCTATTACAAGATTAAATGCTTAAATGGCATTATTTAAATACTTCAGGTACTCAAAAACTTTCTCTCCCTATAACCAGAGTTTGAAAAATTTTTCCATAAGTTGTGTGAAATGGTTAATTTACATTAAAGATTCACTATAGTACTCATTCTCATGCACATATATTAAATATGAAACAAATAAACAGTACATGCTAAAGAAAACACATAAGATTTTTATAGAAAGGCAAGTTATTTCCAAGTGGGTATTCAAATAAAGAACCAGAAAAAAAGATACAGTACTTTTAACTACAAATAATAAATTGTCCACATTCCTTTTTTCAAAATTAGAGAATTTCAGAGAAAATCATAGAAGCATAAAATATTTTTAAATAATACATTTACAGTAGTAAAAATGTAGAAAACCTAAATGTCCATCAATCCAATATTAGCAAAATAAAATAATCACTTTCATACAAAGTGATATTATATAATCATAAAAGAGGATGACCCAAAACCTGAAAATATAGTCTTCTCCCAAGAAGGAACAGTGTGATTGCATATAAAGGAAATAAGTGTGCTAATACAAAAAAGAAAATGAAAAGATAAACAATGATTGTTAATGGTTGTTAATGGTTGTTTAAAGTTTTATATTGGTTACTCTAGTCAATAGTATTATAGTATTTGCTATTCTTTTTCCCCCTTTCTCTCTTCTCTCTATCCCTCTCTCTCGGTCTCACTCTTGCTCTCATTTTGCTCTCTCTTATTCTCTTTCCCCAGCTTTGCTGTTTGTTTTTTCTTACATTGAAAATGTACAACTATTATAACAGAAAATGTACAATATACTTTTAAAATAAAAAAATATTTTCTCTTGCTGGATACCTTTTAGTACAGAGTTCAAATAACAAATACATGAATATATGAGCAAATGAATAAACAGAGAAATAAATATAGCTAACTTTCCCAACACACCTAATATGTAATAAAAGCCTAAGCGACCATTAAAGTGGAATGACCAGAAGGACCGGTTGCTATGATGCACATTGACCACCAGGGGGCAGATGCTTAATGCAGGAGCTGCCTCCTGGTGGTCAATACGCTCCCACAGGGGAAGCACTGCTCAGCCAGAAGCTGGGCTTGGCTGGCAAGCGCAGTGGTGGTGATAGGAGCCTCTCCCACCTCTGAGGTAGCGCTAAGGAGCAGCAAGCCAATCAGTAAGGAGCAACGAGCAGGTGGGCGGTAAGGAGCGAGGGGTCTCGGACTGCGAGGACTGTGAGGAGAAAGAAAATTAATACCTGGGTGCATTAGAGGGAAACTACAAAAAAAAAAAAAGAAACAAAGGAAGAGAACATCTTAAAAGTAGTCAGAAAACCAGCAGGCAAACATCCCCTGAGGGGTCCTGGACTGCGAGAGGGCACAGGCCGGGCTGAGGGACCCCCCCGCCAGTGCATGAATTCCATGCACCAGGCCTCTAGTATAATTATACTATTTTTGTTGTTTTGGGACACCTTTAGTAAATGAAGTAGAATTTATTTTTAAACATCTTATAACAAACACATCTACAAGGAATCAAACTTTCTGTTAATTACTAGCCTTTATTAATATTATAAAAGGGCCAATTAAAAGAGCAAGAAGATTTTACAAATAAAAATGGAACAGCTGCTATATAGATTTATACTGTAGCAATATGTCCTGATAGGTATAGGTCTATTCCCAAAGTTTGAGTTTTAATTGATTAAAAAACAAACAAACTTAAAAGGTAACATTTAAATCAATAATGATAAACAAAGCAGTCTACATTTCTATTAGTTTGGTCACCTTATTTTTATATCTCTGTTTTCTCAAATATTTACTGTGCAAACTGCAAGCAATAACTGAATTTTCTAAGGGACACCTTTTTAAAGCACCTGAAAAATTGTAAATTTTTCTCTCATTCTAAACCTTAATGAGAAGAGGTTCTGATGATTACTACAAAATGGGGAGGGAAGAAAGAAGAATAGATGAAGGGGGTGAAGGGAGGAAAAATTCTAAACCATTTCAGTGAAGTAAAGATCAATTTCATTTTCATATAATTTTTAATGGTTGTTCAAACCCCTATAATGCACCCACACAAAAGGCTTCAGTTAATGTGTGTGTATTTTGAGCAGTTCCTTCTTCCACCCTCCAGTTTAATTTCCGTCCTTCAAATGAGATGAATGGAGCGTGAAGCAGGTCATATCTCAATGCTGACACATGGGCTGCAGATAGAACTCACAGACTGGAGAAGCAGCCAGCTTGGAGATTAAATCAAAGCAGCTCTGAATAGATGGGAGGTCAGCCAAGGCCAGCTTTGACATTTGATAGGACCTTGTGATCAACCAGGCCTTTCTTCCCTCTTCCCAGCTTCCTTATAACAGTGGCCCTAAAAAACAGATGGGATATGTTACCAAGTGCCCGAGAAGTACTAGATTGTGAAAGGAGATAGGTGTCCATATTATCAAAGGGACAACTGTTATTTGAAGCAGCCAGCAAATCAGAAGGCCCTGCTTTGCTGCAATTGCTGCGTTCAAGTTTGCTTTTCATGATGTGAAATGAAACCCAAGCCTTGAGAAGGGTGAGCTAATTATTAAACTGCTTTTTAAAAACTTCTTAACTCTGACGCATTAAACTGTAAACTCTGAACATTCCTGATATCCTAGGATTACATTTTAGCCAGTCTTTACTCTGTGAATAATCTGTGTTTCCAGCAAGGCCAAGCTTAGTTTTTGCTCTACTTGTTTGTTTCTTTGCTTATCTTTGGGAAATACACACAATAAACACACACACACACACACACACACACACACACACACACACACACATATAAAATGAAGACATGCTAACCTTTGGGAGAAAGGAATCAAAGGGTATTTATGCAGAGCGCTCGCTGGGCAGGGGCCTGAGCATGGTGTCAGGAAATCCCAGTCACGTCGCCAAGAGGGTCATGAAAAATGAATGGCCCCAGAGCACCGCTGTGACAGACTGTTTTAGTGAGTGGTAATGGGCCATCTCCAGGATGAAAGGCCACGTATTTATAACTGTGCAGGCTACTGGGCATCACACCATTCATTATGCCTGCTTGATTTAAGGGAGATGCCTTTTACCAGGGTGACATGGGAGCAAATTATTTCCAGGAATATCACAGCTCTCTTCCCCCCTCCACCTACCTCTCCATCTTGCCCATCCGCATTCCAGACATATACACAGGCTCTCACATCCACACAAGCACATTCTCTGACTTTTTTTCTGCCACAGAGCATTTCACAGTCAGTGCTATCCTCTCCAAAATGTCTCACCCCAATTTACATGGAAATGGAAAAGCTGGGGTGTGGGAGCCTGGCTTCAGGAGGGCTGAGATAAGGAGGAATAGCACGAACTCGCCCCACTACCTCTCCTCCATCAACTGTTTTAATGGGAGCCAGAAAGCTGAGGTCAACTGGTTAATTTGCCAAATGAGTTTCTGAAGTTGGCTTTTTGCTTGACATAGACTCCATCTTCACAGAGAAGTAAGCATTTGAGTTCCACTTTGCCCCTTGTTGCAGTTAGATGTGTAAAATTACTCAACTTCTCTGGATTATTTCTAATGAGAAACTAACCGATTGCACAAAATTCTAAGGAAATTGTCAACATTAATACTTTATAATGTCCTGAAATCTCAATAAGATAGAAACATAATACAACAAATTATTTCAACCAACAGATCAGATATTCTGGTAAAAATAATTAATCTCAAGAATCTTGCTGATGTAACTAACTCACTTTAAATGTACAAAATCCCATTTAAAAAGAGAGTATGGCCCGGCCAGCATGGCTCAGTGGTTGAGCATTCAACCTATGAACCAGGAGGTCACGGTTCAATTCCTGGTCAGGGCACATGCCAAGGTTGCAGGCTAGATCCCCAGTAGGGAGCACACAGGAGGCAGCCAATCAATAATTCTCTCTCATAATTGATGTTTCTATCTCTCTCTCTCTCTCCCTCTCCCTTTCACTTTGAAATAAAAATATATACATATATTTTTCTAAAAAAGAGAGTATAAAAATCTATCAGAAGAGTTATCATATAAGTTGTTTATAACATATGATTTAGGTCTCAAAGTGTTTTTTTTAATGTTATGTTTCACACAAGTATATTAAGAAAAAGTTCATATAACATACTTGAATTTTAACTGAGTTAATTCAGCTGCCATCTTAAATATAGCTGCAATACATCAGTGGTTAAAATAATGTTTCTACAACGGTATCTTCATGGTCTGTGTCAACAGGCATTTTTTCAATGGGACAGTATAGTTATGTTGATAATACTTCCCAGAGAGGATCATAACACAACTGAGAGATGTTTGGATTATGAAGTGCATGGGTCTGTTTGTGTATATTTAATATATGCAAATTTGTGCCCTGATTCTGGCCCCCAAGAGCTCAGTTGTCTCTGAGAATTTAGATATTATTTACAAAGAGCATTTTTTTCTGGTTAATTTTATCATTGAAATTTGACACAAATCTTCCAAAATGATAATTCTCTCTAGCAAGCTAATCCTTCAAGAGCCTTTTATGTCTCAGAGAAAGCTGTGTGTAATCAAATGTCTACAAAATTCACATTGGTTTGAGTCACCCTCTATGATTCCATTTAACTATGGCCAACTCCAGAGACAGCCACAGTTTTCCTGTATTTTGTGTCAGATAAAGAATTCAGAAAGAATTGGCAGTTGGCAGTTGAGTAGCCAAAAGAGGAAGGAAAGGGCTTTGCTGGTGTTTCCCAATTAATTTTCTTTTCAAGTGAAAGTTTGAAAAGAAAAAATAAGAAAACTGGAAATGACCTAAAAACTCTGGTGCGATAAGATAAAACTTGGCCTGACCAGCTCACTGTGACTGAACGCATAGTCTGAGCATGAGAAAGTCAACTGAAAAACATGGACTGTATTTTCCAATAATTATATTTTAAATTGTGCTGTAACTTAAAAGTGGGATATATGAATTATTAAATTTTGAAAAAATTAAGTCTGTTGGAGAATTAATGAGAGGAAAAAGCAAATAAAAATAATTACCTAGTTAGGAAGTTTAACCAGCATTATATTTTTCAAAATTGTACTAATGCCAAATTCTTAAAATATATCTGTTTTCTCAAATAGAACAAAAAGCACTTGTTAATATCATGGAATCTATTGTATTTTATATTTCAATTGTCTTTAAAAAAATAACAAATGCATGAGTCAATGGCATTTGTCAGAATGATCCTAGGTCAGCAATTTCAATCTTTTTCATCTCATGGCAAACATAAAATAATTACTAAAATTCTGCACACCAAAAAATACATTATGTTATTTGCCTATCTGACAAAAAAAATAGGTATAAATTTGATTCATTCACACTGAATGGCTACTGTTGTGTTGGTTGTTGTCATTTTTTAATTTGACAATCTAAGAGGAAAAGAGGCATTGCATGTTTAAATTTTTTGCACAGTTGAAAATCACTGTCCTAGATGTGTCAGCCATCTAGTAATGCTCGGCATCTAACAGTTTACTATACAAGCTCCATTTCCCTTACTGAGAGACAAAGAGTTGGTAGTCTTGGTTACAGGCATAGGCAAGGAGTTTTTGTTCTATTCAGCCAAATATCGTAAACCCAGATATTGATCCCTTAGGATCTTGTACTCCTCATCCTGAAAATCAATATAACTGGCTAGTTCAAATGTCTTTCACATTTTGAACAACATTCAAGATACACCAAAGTTTTCTGCTTGGCCAGCGTGGCTCAGTGGTTGAGCATCTACCTATAAACCAGGAGGTCACAGTTCGATTCCCAGTCATTGGGGCACAAGCCTGGGTTGTGAGCTTGATCCCAAATGTGGGGTGTGCCACCAATTAATGAATCTCTCTCATCATTGATGTTTCTGTCTCTCTCCCTCTCCTTCCATCTCTGAAACCAATAAAAAAGTATTTTAAAAAAAAGAAGCAGGAAGGGACACTGGGTGGGTAAAAGCAATGGGTGCTCACCACCTCCATAAGACTGTAACTGGTTGATCACCAGCTATATATAGATAATGGGTAAAGAGACTCTTCCGGACGTATGAATCCCAAAGATGTCAGTGCAATTTAAAGAGTTAAAGACAAAGCCAAGTATGAGATTATTCTACTTCTATTCTCAGCACTAGGGCCATCTTCTATATGCAGGGTGGCTTCCACTTTGCCTCGTTGGCAGTCTTAAACCGAAACATACAGTGGAAGGTAAGGAAGGGAAAATGTGTATTAAACTAAACAGGATGATTAGGAACACCTATCTCCTATAGGCGTGGCCTTGGGTGATAAATTATCACTCTAAGTCTACACAAAAAGCCAGGGTATTGCAAACAGGAAGAACATTCAGATTTTGGAGCTGCCTTGACTGTAGACAAGATTACTTCTCAATCCATATTTATGTCAAGTTCTTCATCTTCTATTGCTAGGATTCTACTGCCTGTATATTTTTTAAAATATTAATTTGGAACATGAATCTTTTCTTTCTTCTCTAAAATGTCTTTGGCTATGTGAATTTTCATACAAAGAAGCTATTTTTGGCATTCAAAACTGTTTTTCTTTCTGCTGGCAAAAAGAATGCACTCACTACCTACTATTGTAAAACACTTACTTTGCGTAAGAAAAGAAAAAAAATAAAGCCTCCTCCAAATGTTACAGGGAAAAAAATATATTAAATTTTAAAGAGGACAAAATGACTCATCCTCTTTGACCATTTTCCACTGTGCCTGTCTATTGTTTCAGAGGCGAACAGTTACAAAAATACCTCGTTAACAGCATCTGTTCCATAGCATTATTGTCTTTGCTACAAAAGGAGTAGGCGAAGGGGATAATGACTCACTTCTTAACCATACCCTCACTTATATCCAGAGCTCATCCAGGGAGAAATTACTGCATTCTTTTTTTAATGTTTTTTTCATTTTCTTTCCTTTTTTTTCTTTTTCTTATTTTTTTCTTTCTTCATTTCTAGTAAATTCTGCTTCAATGTGTACATAGGACCCTATGCTCATCTTGGTAATGTAAGGAGAAATTTAGGCCAAGGATCAAAAGATTGTAATTTCCCTAGGCTTAGTAACCAACTGGGTACACGGAGGCCAGTATTTTCTCTAAAGACAGAGAGGGGGGAAAAATAGGGACTTTGCAAAAAGATTTGCCCAATTTGCTGCTCAAATGTATATAATAGGGGTGAGACTAAAAGGTCATTTTATTTAATCTCTTCCTTTAAATTCTTGGTTGCATGGTCATTTAAATTTTACCACTCTTTGTTAAGAAACTGTAAACTTAAGTGTCCGGTGAGAAACTTGATTAAATATCTGTCACTGAATGTAGTCATAAAATGACAGCTCATTTTTATCAGCACTTTTTCCTCATTAGAAAATTCTCCAAACCATCTCAGTTTTTAAAAATTAGGAGGTACCATTTTGAGCACTTAAACTCTTGGGATACTGATTAGTGAACAACTAATGCGGAAAATTAAAGATGCCTTCCAGAAAGTGTTATTAGAATAAGGGTTTAAACAAAAAAGCCTGGAGAAAACTAGATTCATCTAATGAGCAGTTGAAAGGATAGATTATTATCTATAGGATTATTCTATATAATAAAAGGCTGATATGCAAATAGACCAACAGTGGAACAACCGAACAACCGGTCACTATGACATGTGCTGACTACCAGGGGGTGCACAGGGGAAATGGCAGGTGTCAGCAACAGGCAGCAGAGCACAGAACATGGCAGGCATCAGCCACGGTGGGATGGTGGAGCAGGTGAGCTGGGGTGCCAGATCAAGGCAGGGTGCTGGTCACTGTCATCAGGGCAAGCCTCTGGTGGTTACTGAAAATTCTTTGCTCCCATGTGCCGCGGTCCTGCCAGGCGCTTGCACCCGCTGCCAGTGCCCAGTGCTGGCCCCAATCACTCATCGCCTTTAGCAGGTGTGAGAAGTGGCTGCCAGCCCTGATTGTCCCTGAGGGCTTCTCCACCTCCCCCTGCTCCTGAGGGGCGATTGGGGCAGGAGCCGCCGCTCACACCCACTGCTGGCGCCGGCCCCAATCGCTCAGCGCTGTCAGCAGGTGTGAGTGGGGTGGCACTGTCAGTGCCTGGGAGCAGCGGCAGCTAGAGCAGGGCTGCTGGCAGACAGGGGACTAGGGGCTGCGCGGAAGGGGCTGGGCAGGGGCACAGAGGATGGGCTGAGACCCCCACTGCAGCCTTGCAGCCCACAGTTCTTTCAAGGTGCACAGATTTGTGTACTGGGCCCCTAATATGTCTACAATAGAAAACAAAAAGTATGCTAAAACAGATGGAATCACAATACAATAAAACAAAATCCTTTGGGGACAGGTAGTCCCCCAGTTGCCTGATGCTTTCCACTAACAAGATGAGATTATCTGGAATTACACCAAAACATTGGGAAGGGCTTGAAGAGGCCTACTCTACAGGGACCATGCCTTGCTCTATGTCCTTCCAGAAACTGTTTCCCCTTCTATTGGATAAAGAATTTAGACCAATATGGCTTTTCCAAGGCTATAGGTTTCTAACTTTGCTGGATCACACCTCCATACCAATACCTTCATATCACTCTGGAATTTTCATTTCAAATTCCACTTTCCTTCTTTCACCTAACAGTTACTTACTACTTGCCACAAACTTTTTTTTTTCTCATTCCCATTCCTAATACCTTATCCTCTAATCTTACTTTAGACATTTGCTGCTGCTGCTCTGTTAGACCAAAAACCATGTCTCATCTGTTTCTAACACCAGCATCTAGCCAAATGTCTAGTACATAGTAGAAACTCGGTGTTTAATTACTAAATGATGAAGGAAGGAAGGAAGGAAGGAAGGAAGGAAGGAAGGAAGGAAGGAAGGAAGGAAGGAAGGAAGGG
>NW_005370994.1:1522653-1554476 GCF_000412655.1 Myotis brandtii
GAAAGAAAGAAAGAAAGAAAGAAAGAAAGAAAGAAAGAAAGAAAGAAAGAAAGAAAGAAAGAAAGAAAGAAAGTATTTATTAAGGGAATAAATTATAAATTAAAAGATTCATCCCTGCCCTGGCTGGGTGGCTCAGTTGGTTGGAGCATTCTCCTGTACATCAAAAGGTTGTGGGTTCAATCCCCAGTCAGGGTGCTTATGGGAGGCAACCAATCAATATTTATTTCTCACATTCATTCTCTCTCTCTCTCTCTCTCTCTCTCTCTCCCCCACTCTCTCTCTCTCCTTTATTCTTTCAAAAATCAATAAAAAAGGAGATTCATCCTTCATTGAAAATGTAGAAGATAGATTTTTGATGATTCCATTTTTCTATGTAAATATAGTACTGTAGAGAGCCACTGTATTACAAAATAACTTAGTGCTATACTTCATGAGCATCATGGATAAAATGGGCTTTTGTAGGCCTGTTTGCTCCTAGTGAGACCTTGACACCTTTTAAATCTGGAGTTGTGCTCTCAGCTTCAAAGACTGACTACTAATGCATGGCTTGCATGTTTGTAAGTTGGAGAATATCAGAAAGATAAAGTAGGAATTAACTCTCAGCACTCCAAGTTTAACTTGACCTGCAATGCTTTATGGAGGCCTTAAATGCTGTTAATCATGGGTTGACACTCAGAAAACAGCTCTCCACCCATATCTGGGCACTGAGCATGTTGCTTAAAGAAGTGCTGCCATATGTCAAAGGGAAGAACAGTGCTCTGGGACTCTGAAGACAGAGTCAGGATCCAAGGTAGCCGTTAGCACGATCAACTTGAAGAGGGCCAAACCTTCCAGCAGTGGAATGGGCTCCTCCTAAAGCAGCCAACTCACCCACCTTTGGTCTTATTTAAGAAACAGAAATGCCTGTGTTTGTTCAAATGTTTAAAACATACAAAAAATTACATGTCAAACCTAAAGAATTCTGAGCAACCCTGAGGCCTCCACTTGCCCATTGAGCAGCCATCTCAAAGATCTTGACTAAAGATTTTCTTCAAAAGGTGGTACAGCCCTAACTGGTTTGGCTCAGTGGATAGAGTGTTGGCCTGTGGACTGCAGGGTCCAGGGTTCGATTTCAGTCAAGGGCATGTACCTTGGTTGCGGGTACATCCCCAGTGGGGGGTAAGCAGGAGGCAGCTGATCCATGTTTCTCTCGCATTGATGTTTCTAACTCTCTATTCCTCTCTATAAAAAATCAATAAAATGTATTTTTAAAAAAGGTGATACAGTACAGGGGTTAACCTAGTTTATCCATCTATCCATGGATCCATCCATCTATTCATTTTATTTCTAAACTAGTGGCCTGGTGCACAGATTCATGCACATTGAAAGTAAATTAATTAGAAGAAATATTTTAATATTGCTATTCGCTCCTTCTCTATAATAGAAATGCCAACAAACACAACCAAATTCATGATCCACAATAACAGAACGAAACAAATGCGTGCAATTGGTGTGAGTGAGAGTTTTATATGTATCATGCATACGCAAGTCAACTTGGTCTTTTATATATATAGAACAGGGGTGGGCAAACTTTTTGACTCGAGGGCCACAATGGGTTCTTAAACTGGACCGGAGGGCCGGAACAAAAGCATGGATGGAGTATTTGTGTGAACTAATATAAATTCAAAGTAAACATCATTACATAAAAGGGTACAGTCTTTTTTTTTTTTTTTTAGTTTTATTCATTTCAAATGGCCGGATCCGGCCCCCGGGCCGTAGTTTGCCCACGGCTGATATAGAATAAACTTGCTTAATTAGAACTACTTTCTGATGTAGCTAAACTTTTTCCAACCTAGTGAAGCACCCCAACTTCTCATTCACGTAATTGTCAGTAACACAGCAGTAAATATCAACACAAAATATATTATTATTGTAGATCATACAGGGAGAACAAAGAGTAAAATATTTATCTGCAGCAGTGTTTGTCTGTATTCTGCACAGTGACAAAACCTGAAGTCATTTTCAAGTTCCAGCATTTCTTCTCTTCAGTCTGGTCAAGTTTCTAACCTCCTAAATCTCCATTGTCTTGCTAATGAAAAGAAACTAGGATTCTACTGAGTCTCCTATCTACCTACTCCAGGATTTCTGTGAGGATCATCTGCGATGAGGCATGAGAAAACGCTTCACAAACATTTGGTTGAACTATAAAATGTTTCCACCTGGCTATAAAGCAAGTTGTGTTCCTGGACTGAAGAAACTCCAAGGAGGCTAGTTGCTAGGGAGAGGAAGCTAGGCGTTGCTACATGACATCATTACCCGGTGCCCACAGTGACTATTTCTGGGCTGGGCTGGGCTGTGGGCCACATTTTGCACCATGGGGTCTTGTCAGCATTGGCTACAATTTGGTGGGGTGTTGCTCCAGGGTGGTGGCGGGGCATGTGTACCACTTGGGAGAAGCTGAGTGTTGCTTTGTGGGCACCAGTTCCATGGTGCCGTTTCTTTGTAAATGGCCAGTGAGCATCACGGCAGCTCCTGCATTGAATGCCTGCCCCCTGGTGGTCAGTGCGCATCATAGCAACCGGTCAGACAGTCAGAAGGACACTTAGCATACTGGTGGAGGGGTCCCTCAGCCCAGCCTGCCCCCTCTCACAGACTGGGAGCCCTCAGGGGATGTCCTACTGACGGCTTAGGTCCGCTCCCCATAGGGAGCGGGCCTAAGCCACAGTCTGGCCTCCTTCTGCGGGAGGTAACCAGGCTGATCAGGGGAAGGTGCCAGCCCCATCACCCTGCTGCTGCTGCCACTGCTAGCCACCGCAGCCGCCAAGGTGTTTTCATCAACACGGACTCCAGTCCCTTCACCACGAAAAAATGAAAACTTTCTTTAGGCATTTTCAAGATGTGTCTTTCATAGGATATGACATTTCTTTCTTTTTTTTTATCCTCACCTGAGGATATGTTTCCATTTATTTTTAGAGAGCTTAGAAGAGAGAGGGAAAGACAGAGAGAAACATCAATGTGAAAGGGACACTATGATTGGTTGCCTCCTGCATGAGCTGTGACCTGGGCCCCGGTCAGGGAGGACCCTGCAACCTAGGTACACACCCTTGATCAGAATCAAACCCAGACACTGTGGTCAGCAGGCTGAGGCTCTATCCACTGAGTCAAACTGGCTAGGGCAGGATATGACATTTCTTAGCCCCTCCAGCAGCGGACTTTAGTTTTTTCCTCCAGGAGTGTGGTGGAAAAACCCTAGATCACCTTCTTGGATTCTTATTACCCAAGTTACCAAGAACACTGCTAGTGCTAGTGTACAGGGAGCTTAGCCAATAAGCGGTCAGAAAAGGTGTTTCCTCTGCAGCTCATGCGCAGAGGCCGCCCTGTGTTGTGTCCACTAGGCTGGGGGCATGCTGCCTGCCCAGATGCCCTCTCTCCCTCCATGGCCAGGGCACAGGACGCTGGCCTCATCACCGGGGTGATGACACCAGCGTCCTGCCCTGGCTGCTATGGGCGCAGCCATCTTTGTGGCGGAGTGATGGTTAATTTGCATATTACCCTTTTATTAGATTAGACAAATGGCCCAGTGCATGAAATTCATGCATGAAGGGTTCCCTCAGCCCAGCCTGCACCCTCTCCAATCAGGGACCCCTTAGGGCAGTGGTTCTCAACCTTCCTAATGCCGCGACCCTTTAATATAGTTCCTCATGTTGTGGTGAGCCCCAATTTCATTGTTATAAATTGACCATAATTAAAGCATAGTGATTAATCACAAAAACAATATGTAATTATATATGTGTCTTCCAATGGTCTTAGGCGACCCCTATGAAAGGGTCATTCGACCCCCAAAGGGGTCGCGACCCACAGGTTGAGAACCGCTGCCTAGGGGGATGTCCGACCGCCGGTTTAGGCCCGATCCCATCCCCCTTGCAATCTGGGACTGCTGGCTCTTAACTGCTCACCTATCTGCCTGCCTGATCACCCCTAACCTCTCTGCCTGCCTGACTGGTTGCCCCTAACTGCCCTCCCCTGCCGGCCTGATCCTGCTCTCAACAGCCCTCCCCTGCCAGCCTGATTGCCCCAAACAGCCTCTGCCTTGGGCCCCATGACCATGGCTTTGTCCGGAAGGAAGTCAGATGTCTGGAAGATGGCCTGTCAACCCAGTCTAATTAGCATATTACCCTTTTAGTAGTATAGATAGATTATATAAGATAGGATTGTTTAAATGGGGGGAGAAAGCCTTTTTCATCAGGAGGAGATGCTCCTGGCAGATAAAATACATAATCCCTATATCTGGACTGATAGCCAGCCATATGCACTATACTGCCAACCCGGTCATTAAAAAAATTGAACTGCTTTCTTACACCTTACACCAAGCAGCTGTTGCCCTTAAAACCCCTCCTCGGCCCCCACCTGAGGTTCTGCCTTCGCAGTTCACCCAGATTTGGTTCTGATTGGTCAGTATCTATGCCAATCAGTGTCAAAAGCTCCACCTCCTAGGCAGCCATTGGCTCCTCACACTTCACCCAGATTTAGTTCTGATTGGTCATTTTCTATGCCAATCAGTGTCTCCAGGCCTATCAATGGGCCTGATCAGAGAGGCGGGGCTGATCAGCATCCCCAGTGGAGGCCCCAGAGAAAGAGAGGCTAAGCTGCTGGCCAGGCCTGGAGCGAAAGAGAGAGGCAAGTGCTCAACATCTGCCACAGAGGCTACAGATCAAACCTTGCTTTTCTCTCCAGGACTCTCTTTGGGCCTGATTCATAGCCCCCTTGGCAGTCAGCCATGGCAACCCAGTACTGACTTCTGGTCGGTGGTCAAGCCTTTGGTTGTTTTGGATGTTACGGACCCTAGGTTTTTATATATTAGAATAGATACTTCTCTCTAAACCTTTCTTTCCCGGGAGTGCTGTGCTCACAGCACCCAAGAGACCCCCTTTCCCGTGTGCTCTCCTTTCCTCCTGCTGCTCAGACATGATTGACCTGATCCAGGACACTCCCCTGCACACACTGTAGGATGCATATACAATATCCTACATTCTAACCATGCTCTCTGACTTCTTTTCTCTCCATGAGACAAACTCCTTAGAATTCTGGGGAGTGAAGTTTCTCCTCTTGTCACTCATATTTATTATTTTATTTTTATAAGATGACTAGAGGCCCGGGGCACAAAAATTTGTGCCCTCATGAGGAGGGGTCCCTCAGCCCAGCCTGCGCCCTCTCTCAGTCTGGGACCCCTCAGGGGATGACCACCAGCTGGCTTAGGCCTGCTCCCCAGGGGATTGGGCCTAAGCTGGCAATCAGACATCCCTCTGGCAGCCCGGCAGCCCTCGGGGGATGTCCACTTGCCAGCGGGGAGCAGACCTAAGCTGTAGTCGGACATCCTTAGCACTGCTGAGGAGGCGGGAGAGGCTCCCACCCCCCCCGCTGTACTGGTAGCCGTCAGCCTGGCTTGTGGCTGAGCAGAGCTCCCCGATGTGGGAGCACACTGACCACAAGAGGGCAGCTCCTGCATTGAGCGTCTGCCCCCTGGTGGTCAGTGTGTGTCATAGTGACCAGTCATTCCCAGTCTTTCTGCTGTTAGGGTCAGTTTGCATATTACCCTTTTACTATATAGGATAGAGGCCTGGTGCACGGGTGGGGGCCGGCTGGTTTGCCCTGAAGGGTGTCCAGGATCAGGGTGGGTGTCCTGCTTGGGTGCCTGGCCAGCCTGGATGAGGGACTGATGGCTGTTTTCAGGCTGGCCAGTGACTGAAGCTCCCAGTCTCTCCTTTTTTTCTTTTTTTTTTAATTCTGGGATTTATTTACCTTCTATAATTGAAACTTTGTTGCCGTCACTGGAGCTGAGAGCTGGCTCCTGCTCGCTCCAGCTCAGAGGCCATGGCTGGCTGAAAGCAGGTATCTGGGGTTTATTTACCTTCTATAATTGAAACTTTGTTGCTTTCAGTGGAGCTCACAGCCAGGTCGCGGCAGGCTGGGAACCTTGGCTTCCTCCATCACTGGAGCAAGCAAGCCTCCTGCTCCCTTCAGCTGTGTGGCTGCCGGCCGCCATCTTTGTTGGGTTAATTTGCATATCATGCTGATTAGCCAGTGGGAGGCATAGTGAAGGTATGGTCAATTACCATGTTTGTCTATTATTAGATAGGATGTGAAAAAGGCAACATTAGCATTAATATCCCCATTTTGGAGATGAGGAAACTGAGGCTCAGAGAAGTTCTGTTACTGACAGAAACTCATATAGGTAAAGTGGCAGAACCATCCTCTGAACCTGGATCCTCTGGCTCCAAGCTTAGTGTTCTTTCTACCATCACAAGTGAGACAACTAGATGTTGGAGATGTAAATGGGAAATTCCTTCTTAAGGTTAGAAGTCTTTTTCTGCTTTCTGTGTACATGATTTCATTTTTATGTGTTATTTATCTGCCAGTAAAACTAATATGAGGATCAATAAATGTCCCTAATACCAATCTCTTTTTACATAGCACACTGCAGCAGTTATAAACTCAGGTACTATTATTTAAGTTAGCCAAGATACTTAAAGATTATACAAAGAGGTCAATTTTATCTTATTATTATTGCTAGTGTGTCATTTTAACTCAAACAGGCTAATTTAGGAAAAGAAAGTAATTTCAAAGGCAAGCCACAATGGTATAGAAAAACCTTTGCCAGCTGGCTATAAAGCTCTGGAAATTAATGAAATCATCACCTCTTAAAATATTCTCTCAAGCTGCATTGTCAGGAACTTATTCTTTCTAAATTTAGCTGTTGGCAAACAGTCACTCTTAAATCTAATAAAATTTAGTCATGTTTTCCATACATTTTAGAGTGTGTCTTTTTACTCAATAAAATTGTAATCTAAACAACTGTTACTTTGTGGCATAAATGAATCAAGATGAGCAGTACTGGAGAATTAGAAAGGAAACTGCACAGAGTCAGCCTCCAAATGTTTGAAGTGAGAGTTTAGCCTAGGTTGGAGGAAAAGAGGGTCATATTTCAGCCCTCTATTCACGTACTGCAAGTCTTTGAGTTTCCAAGTAGGACAATGAGAAATGTCACAAAAATCCAGGCAGAAGGAGGCTGCATAGAACATCAGTCCTCAGCAAGATCTTCCTGAAGGCCAACTTTTGGTGCATAAAATAGTTATGATCATCATAATGTTTGGGGCATAAACTGTGTTCGATTTGCATAAAATTTACATAAACCTACCTAAATGATTCCAACTTCCACAGAAAAAATATATGGGCATCTTCGTACATTATCTTAAACCTCATATACCTTAAAAATGAAGGAGGGCTTAGGAAAACTTGCTTGTAAAAGTGTCTGAAGAATGTTATTGCAAAGTTTGATAGTAAAAGCTTGATTAAAGAATAACTGGGTTAAAAGGAATCTGGTTAATTTTATTTCAAGCAAAATATTTTTTTTTAAATCATTATTGTTGAAAATGCACCTAAAATATGTTCTTCCCCACCCCCCTTTAATTAGTTCAGCATGTGGTATAGAATAGTATTAGGGGAGACAGAGTCATTTAGAGGAAAGTTCAGATGGGCTCTGATACCAAGCCTGACATTGGCTGACCTTGAGCTATGATGCAAATACTTGAAATTCTTTCATTTCCTATTTTCTCAGCTGAAGAACACAAGATTGGGGGGGGGGGGTTGCTTCTCCATCCCAACTGTACAGAAGGTCACCTATATGCTTTGATAAAAAATGACAATCACCAAACCTCCCCTGAGATCCTGATCTGAAGATAAAGAGAGAAGCCAGCACCATATTTTGATCAGCAGCATAGATGATTCCAGCACAGTTGGCCAGGGCACTCAAGTTAGAAATTGCTGGACTAGAGTCCAGCCGGTGTGCTCAGTGGTTGAGTGTTAACCTATGACCCAGGAGGTCGCTGTTCAATTCCTGGTCAGGGTATATGCCCGGGTCATGGGCTCCATCCCCAGTAGGGGGTGTGCAGGAGACAGCCGATCAATGATTCTTTCTCATCTTTGATATTTCCATCTCTCTCTCTCCCTCTCCCTTTCTCTGAAATCAATAAAAATATATTTTAAAAAAATTTAAAGAAATTGCTGGACTAGAAAAAAATCTAAAGGTCCATGACACCAGCTTATATCTGCTTAACTCTTCAATGTGTAAGCATCCTGAAACTCCATAACCTCTGTGAGAAGATCAAGTGCTTGAAGAATTTAAGGTCTTAAAACCAGCACTGGATCAGGACTCAAGGGTTGGGATCGTGATGTCTTTCCTCACTGGATTCATTACATTTGCCTTTCATTGTAAGCTCTCCACATACCTGTAAAGCAAAGGCTAATTCATTTCAAAGGTCTGTCTTAAGTTTAAAGCTCTACAAAGAACTTGACATAAATCTAAGCTGTGTGACTCAGACACATTTGGAAAGTTGGTGAGGAAAGCATGTTTCCTTGTAAAATGCCTCCTCTTAAAAGACATTTCACAGAGACAATCTTTGTTTAATTGACGTGGACCTCTTGAATGGAGATTTCAACACATATTAAATCAGATTCAAACCTAGTTCTAGCCCTTCCCCAAACAGCTCATATTTCTATTTTAAAATATAAACTTGGTGCAAAATAAAAGGAAGAAAATCATGTTTAAATGTTTTAACTCAAAAAGCTAATTATTACGTAACATCTCTATTCAAGCTATGAATACAATGTTGTGCAAAATATTTGCAATAAGGCATAAGTCTGGATGAATTTTTTTTCTGCTTTGGGGCTTGCAGAGAGAACTGTCTGCAGTATATGTGAAACCTCTGTAAATCTGTTTGCAGTGGTCAATGTTCTAGAGGCAGTGGAAAAATAGGTTTTCTGATAGGGCATCAGTTTTGCAATGAGCACAATGAAATATGTCACTTTCAAGTTGAGTCCATTTTTGAAATTCCAGGCAAAGCCATCACCGCTCCTGTCATGGAAGCTGGATAATTGGGATTCGTTGCACAACCTACATTCTCTAAAAGGTGATTGACGTCCCTGCAGTTTGTGCTGTGTGAAACTGGTCATATTGTCAAAACCTGAGCAAACACAGTCTTCTCAAAAGATTAACTGAAATTCAGTTGAACACAAAGCTATGGTGGGGTTTTTTTAAATACATATTTTAATATATAGTTTTTAGAGTGATGATTAGAATAAAGTAGTTTATCTCAATTGGCACTGTCGAATATGGTAGCCACTAACCACATGTGGCTATTGAGCACTTGAAATGT
Source organism: Myotis brandtii (assembly GCF_000412655.1). Lineage (NCBI taxonomy): Eukaryota > Metazoa > Chordata > Mammalia > Chiroptera > Vespertilionidae > Myotis > Myotis brandtii. The sequence goes on from NW_005370994.1 coordinate 1,531,845, forward strand.
GATTAATCCAAATTGAGGTATGCTCTGAGTTTAAAATGTGCACCAGCCCTCTAAGACTGAGTTAAAAAAAAGAATACAAAATATCCAACTCATCAAATTTTTTATATTAATTATATGTAGAAGAAATAATAGTTTGGATATATCAGGTTAAATAAAATATAGTAGCAAAGTTAATCTCACCTATTTTTAAAAAATATATATTTTATTGATTTTTTACAGAGAGGAAGGGAGAGGGATAGAGAGATAGAAACATCAATGAGAGAGAAACATCAATCAGCTGCCTTCTGCACACCCTCCACTGGGGATATGCCTGCAACCAAGGTACATGCCCTTGACTGGAATTGAACCTGGGACCCTTCAGTCCGCAGGCCGACGCTCTATCCACTGAGCCAAACCAGCTAGGGCAATCTCACATATTTTAACTTTTTTTAATGTGACTACTATTGGAACATTTAAATTACATACATGGCTCTTATTACATTCATATTGGACAGCATTTCTTCAATAAAAGATAAGAGGGTGTGCCTTTTCAAAAACATTTTCACTGATACTATTTGAAGCTCATTAGAGCTTATTATTATACCTACAGCATGTGAGTTCCAGATAGTTATGCCGTTCCATACTAGTGTATCTGACACTAGACTGTAATGATGCCTCTACATTAGAAAATTGTAACTTCAGAATAATTTTAATTTATACATAAAAGGATTTTGCCATATGAAAGTAGATTAAAATGTCTTAAAATTGTTAAATATCTTTAAAAAATAATTTAGTTCAGTCCCACCTTTGTAGAAGCAGAGAGTTGTAGTAATCTTGATATCACTGAGGAGCAAAGCCACTGATGACACAGATCTCTGAGTCCCAAACCACAATAGTTCTATTATGTCAATGCTATTTAAATTTGACTGTGTTTCAGAGTCAGAATGAAATTATTTTGTGCTTCCCCTGCCCCCCCCACCACACACAAGAATAGTCTTATTTTTTAAAAAAACAAACCCTTCAACTCAAAAGCTATGTTTTTAAAAATTGCCATAATTGAGGCCACACTCATTAAGACAAAGTGATTAAGAATATATTATTGGCCTCCTTTCCCTATAAATCTAGTTTTACCTTAAAGGGTTTTGTAAAACATAAACTGACAAACTCACCAAGAGGTCAGTCAGTACCTAGGATAGGATCTGTCTATACAGAAGTACACAGTAGGGATGCGAAATAAACCAGCTTGACTCAAAGAGAACCTTAAAGCCTGCAACAAAGATGGACCTCCACCTTCCAGCATGTGAAACAAAAGACAACGATAGCCCTGGAGAGATCAAGTCATCTAAACAGAGGGAAGAAGGACCTTGACCAAACTTGGTGAAGATCGTTTTAAAAACCTCATTAATTTAATATATTTGACACAAAGAAAGGATAAAGGAAAACTTACTTCTTGGCTTGATAGGGGGAGAACACAGTCCCTTTGCTGAGGCTCTTGGGATACTAACTTGGGCCCTTTGGAGAACACGTCACCTCTTCAGGGCAGAGTCCACTGAGGAGTCACACCAGCCATCCCTGTAAAATGAAGGATCCAGATCTTTCACTGTTTTGTGTTTTGTTTTATTTTTTAAATACATTTTTATTGATTTTAGAGAGAAAGGATGAGGGAGAGAGAGGTAGAAACATCAATGATGAGAGAGAACCATCGATTGGCTGCCTCCTGCAGGCACTGGGGATCAAGCCCACAAGCCAGGCCATGTGCCCTGACCAGAAATCAAACTGTGACCTCCTGGTTCATAGTTCAACACTCAACCACTGAGCCACACTGGCCAGGATCACTGTTTTTCCTGTGTAGAAAGTAATAAAATAAAATAAGTAATTAATTGATATTCTATTTTGTGGAGGTTGGGAAAAAAGGGAAAATATATTACTTAGTCTTTTTGAGGTCATTTAATAGTCCTCCTAAATACTGCTTTAATTGAGTTGACCAGTTTTTGATCAAACAAATTCCATGAAATGTAATGTGTAAAATGCCTGCCACAGTACCTTCGTATGCTAAACCCCAAATGTTAATTCTATCTGAACCACTCAAAGCGATGCCAGTCTAACTATAAGGTCAGGATGATTAAGAACTAGAAAGGATCAAGCATCAATATTCCATTTTTTTTTTAAATTTTAATACTAGAGGCCTGGTGCATGAAATTCATGCACGGGAGGGGGGTCCCTCAGCCCGGTCTGCACCCTCTCCATTCCGGGCCCCTTTGGGAGACGTCTGACTGCCGGTTTAGGCCGGATCCTGCAGGGGTGTGACATTCTCACAAACCGGAATTGCTGGCTCTAAACCGCTCACCTGCCTGCCTGCCTGCCTGATCGCCCCTAACCACTCTGTCTGCCTGCCTGGTCAGCCCTAACTACCCTTCCCTGCTGGCTTGGTTGCCCCTAACTGCCCTCCCCCGCCAGCCTGGTCTCCCCTAACTGCCCTCCCCTGCCAGTCTGGTCGCCCCTATGCGCCTCTGCTTTGTCCGGAAGGACTTCCAGAAGGATGTCCGGAAGATGTCCAGTCTAATTAGCATAATACCCTTTTATTAGTATAGATTATCATTTTATTTTATTTTGACATTCCAATTGCAATGTATTTTCATTGTACGTAGCATGGGAAAAATAAAAAATGTATTAAAAATATAAAGAGTACAATAAAAATTCTTTTCTTTTTTTAATTTATTGAATATTTTAATCTCACAATCTCTTTTCCCTTTGCATTTGAATTTTCTCAAACACTATTTTATGCCACCCCAGTTTTTTTCTTAGTCTGTTCTCTTCACTAGGAAACCACTTAACTGGGCTAGAGAACACGCGGAGATCAGGGCAAGATGAAATACTGTTAATGTCATGGAAGCCTCCAGCACTTACATTAAAACTCAATGTTATCATTGCACCTAGAAGTGATTCTGGCTTGGAGAACCAACTCCCACTAATCAAACCATTAAGAGCCAGCAAGTCAATTATTGATCTGCAAAGAGAGAAAAAATATCTCCAAAAGACCAGAAAGTTTGCACCAACTAGTCAGATATTCTTCTCCTGTAAAACATCATGGGAAGCTAAATTATGATCAGTAATTTGCTTGAGGTAGATGGTCTTGAGAAGTGTCATCGAACTATAAAGACTAGGGAGTCCTGGAGATGTTCTGACAAATGGTACTTCTTGACACTTTTGAAAAATTATTCCTGGCTAACCATCTCCCTTCTTTGGATATTGTCTTCCTATAAAAGTGTATCATAAAATTGGTTAAATTCAAATTGCTACATCACAATCCTATTCCAGTTCTGCTTCTCTCCGAGTCTCCTGAATGGGAGTTTTACATGTTATCAGGACTTTGCAGATACCTACATTTACAGGTATCTCCTGGTTTACCCATAGAGAGTGCTAATCTAATCTGTTACATGTAGATTTTTCCAGACTAACTCATTGAAGGTGATATTTCCAACTTCTTTGTGGACACCTTACAATTGTACCCTGCATTGATTGTATAGGGCTACCTGTATACTCTTCCTAGTAATAGAAGTGTTGAACTTCCTTCTAAATAATTCAGGATATGTCGAAAGCATTTTCCATGGGGAATTTTGACATACATGACTCAGTCACTTCAGAGAATACAGCATCATCTTTTAAAAAGTCCAGAACTAGACAACTGAAAACTTAATTTGGGTGGCAAATACTTCTTTGTTTTAATTATTTCCCAACTTTCCAAAGCAAATGGGCCTCATACTATTTCCCTAAGCCAAGTAAACATCATGAAGTGGGACTTTGGCAAAGCTTGGATTTATTAAGGGATGTTTTCACTGAAAACTACAAATATAAAAACAATCTTTATGTTTCATTTGCCTCTACCCTACGGATAGATCTATTTACTTCGAATTTTAGTGTAGATTCTGGGTTGTGTATACTACTTTATGCTACAGGAACATCCGGACTCACATAGCTATAAAGTTTGTATAAGCAATTCAAAGCACATTTTTCTAAACCAAAGTCACTACACAATAGTCATTAACTATAGTTCTTAGGAAAAGTGTGGATTATAATTTTTTATAAATATGCCATTTTGTTAGGTGCTACATTTTTCCCCTGACTGTCCATATTTTCTAATCACTCAGTACAGTTGAACTACAGTTTTAATAAAAGAAAACAATATACAAAAATCCTAACTAAAGCAGGAGACAAAGAAGATGAAAACTACCCTTTCTTTGTATTACCAAACTCCCTACTTGGGGAGCATCTTTTTATTTTGCCCACAATGGCTACATTTCTAAAGTCGCTTCCCAAACTGGAACTACCACATCTCATCTTCCGTGAAGTTATAAACCAGAAGCAGGTGATGCGCATGGGCAGGTGTGGTGGCTGAGGTGGGGCTGTGGGAGTGGGTGATGGGTCAGCACATGGACTCTCCACTCCTTCGAACTTCTGAGAAATCCCAAGTAAGTTGTAGTTGAAAACATGAGAGTAATTTCAAAAGTAAATGAAATCAGCTAAATAAATTATGAAATATAAGTTATCACTATTAACCTTGAGGAATTATTTTAAAACACACCAGTTGGTGTTGGTGTTGGTTTTGTCTTGTTGTTGTTGTTTTGACATATAAAAAGAAATAAGAAAACTATGTTCACATTGGCACACAGCATCAGATAATAACACAGTGATTCTTTCCCCTCCCCACCATCATGACGTGATTATGTTTATACTTTCCAACTTTGCATCACTTGAGAAACAAATCTCATCATTTTTATTATAATTTTGGATAATTGATTGTGAAATTTTTGTCTTAGTGCCTATGATTCTTGGAAAATAATGTCAAAACCAAAGTATTTCTCTCCCATTCCAACAGTCTCAATCCATTTTCATTTCTTTCCCACACATATCTCCCCTTCCTTCTCTCACACTTCAGCATCTTCCTTCAGCAAGTCCAGAATTTCCAGAAGAGACTGGCAAAGATGATCTAAGTCCTGCATTAAAAAAAATAAAATAAAACAGCCCTCCCATGATGAAGGGCAGATCCAGGCTGTGGTGAGTGATACATTTGCTTGCTGCAGCCCCACCCATTTTAATGGACTATCAATCAGCTCTCTGTAATTTTTTATACCCTACTACATGACCCCCATTAAGATCCTCTCTGACTTAGTCCTCATCTTGGCACTGTGCCTCAGGGAGACACTGCAGCCCTGCTTACAACAGTTCTCCATCTGGTTCTGTAGGGAGAGTAACATCAGATATGTTAAGCAACCCAGCATGAGCTTTTACCACCCCACCAGGCATCCTGGTAATCCATAAACATTATCTGGGATACAGAAGGCAAAATTAGGAGAAAATATTGAATTTGGGAAAGAACATAAGATAAAAGCATTAGAAAAAGAATTAAAACAATAACAATATTGGGTAACAATCAAAAAACATAAAGAAGGGAGATAGTTTTGCCCCCCTAACTAATACATTAAAATGTGTTGTTTCAAGTACTCAAACTAGATGCATGATTTGGCTTTCTTTCCCTTAGCTCCAGCAACAGCTAGAAATACGGAGCTGACAGTTTTTACTTCATAAATTGAGTTCCCTGATCCAATTTTTATTACAAGGAAAAAAACAAAACAAAACAAAACAAAAAACAACTTAAAGATCTTCCCTCAAATGAGATTATCTTTCCCTCTGGGTTTTCATCGATTTATAATTGCATCGATATTTCATATATTTGCTAGAACACCATGTTCTAATGCTTAGTCTGGCACAGGCTTTCCTTTGTGTATGACAGGATGTCCACCAAATCTTCCTTTTGTGGAGAGAACTGTGGTTCTGAGAAAATCCATCGGTGTCCAGCTGCCAGGGAGACAGGAGATGGAGACGTGAAAATGGGTGGCCACTGGGACAGGACTTTCTCTAACACCTGAAATGAAGCCACAAGTCTGCACATTGTGGAGTTTAAGCGGTTATGTAACACATTGGGAGTTAATTATTCAGTCTTTCTCTTTAGCCCACATTCCCTTTAGGTTAGCTGCTCCTGGGAGCTGAGTGTTGTCATTTCACTGAATTGCAGCCTCATTGACGATGGCTTTTTGTCTGAAAGGGATTGGCCTTTCAGAGAAACCGTATCTGTTAAAGTTTCTAAATAACAAGTCCTTGGCTGCCCGTGATTCACATTGCTTTGCCATTGATTTTAGACAGTGGTCGATGACACATTGAGGCAAAGACAGGTCTTCTCTTTCAGGTACGCCCTGTCAAAAGCCTGCCTCCCCGCTAGTTACAGTGGGTGTTCCATTGTAAGGCTGCTGCTGGCTGCCTTTTGCCTCATCCCTGCCTGAAAATCATATCATCTTCTCAAAAGTCAATGAAAGGTCCCAAGCTGCTAAGGCAGCTAAACAAATCTGCTAACAATGACAGCCTTGCTGGGGAGGAATGCAGGAGAAATGAACCCTGGATGCCTCAGAAAGCATTCTGGGGAACAGTGCATCCCACCAAAGCCACGCTCTAAAATTCCACCTAATGTGAGGCTGGACAGGCCATGCTTTGTGACTAGGGTCAATGGCTCAAGTGTAAACAGAGGGTATGCCCCCTGCCACCACTCCACCCCGCAGCGCCTGAGAGTTCAGAAGATCCTCCATTTAACTGCTTCGGAGAGGTGGGGGCTACTGTCTAGCAAGTCTTCCTTCATTATGAAGGCAAGGATCTGAGCTCACTTGGAGAATGTTTTGCAACCAAGGCTTTCAAACAGCACACCTTCCAATGGGAAGGAGGAAAGAACGGCCTCCTGTGGGAAATCGCCAAACTTAAAATAAAGTTGACCAAGCAGAACTTTATAAATAATATTATTTTAACAGAGTTTTGAGGTGCAGCCAAATATTTTGGAATGTTCTCAGTCCAAACAAGCCAGCATATTTCTCATTTTTTTCCCCAACCTCATGACTGAGATAAATGGAAAGGGGGGAGGTGGGGGAAGTCCACAATTGCAAAATAGAAATTTAAAAGAGAAATCAATCTGGACAGTCATCAAAACCAGGTGGCAGGAGAAAATTGGACACATTTATGAAGAAAGACACAACATCCTCTAACAGGCAGTGATTAAGGTATAGTGAAAAGAGCAAAGAATTTGGAGGCAGAAAGAAGTGCAGGTCCTAAAATCCATCACTCACAAAATGTGTGCATCTGGGTAAATTTCTTAGCTTCTCTGGGCCTAGTGTTTCTCATCCGGAAAGTGGAGATGGTACTATTGATTTCAGAGCTGTTACAAGGATTTAAAAATATCCAGAGTGGAGGCACCTGGCACAGCACTCAGTCCGTACAGGGATGTCAACTCTCCACTGTTGCAAACAGCTTCCTAAGTCCCTCCACTCCCCAGCACGCAAGAATGGATATCTGAAGATTTGCCTTGGAATTAAATGCATAAAGCAATTTGGGTTTCCTTTGTTTGTTTGTTTTAATCCTCATCTGAGAATATTCTTCCATGGATTTTTAGAGAAAGTGGAAGGGAGGGGGAGAGCCAGAGAGAGAGAAACATTGATGCGAGAGAAACACATCGATTGCCTGGCTCCCTCATGTGCCCCTTCAGTGGCGAGGAATGGAACCTGCGACCAAGGTACGTGCCCGTGACTGGAATCAAACCTGGGACCCTTCAGTCCACAGGCCAATGCTTTATCCACTGAGCCAAACCAGCGAGGGCTGTTCATTTGTTTTAAAGAGTGATCATGTCACACTAAAAAAAAATGTAATTGAACTAAATATCTAGTGAACTGAGTCTGATACTAATTCTGCAATTTTCTAACAAAATCGGCTTTGAGAACTGACCTCACCTTGGCTACAGGTTATTGTCTTTAAAGTAGATAATCTATAAGGGACCATCCAGTTCTGGCATTCAAAGAACTGCAGGAACCAATGCCTATTCAAACCAACAGTTCTCTATTTTGTTTGGATTTTACTCTTTCTAGATATGCTATTTCAAAATGAGTTTGGGTATAACTGGTATTTTTCTTTTATATGTGGAGATCCTAATGAAGGCAAAGAGTCTTGTTTCCACAGGTTGTTCAACATAAGTTTGTGGAATGAATAAACTACCCTAATGAAGATGAAACAGAATGCTTCTCTTAATATAAAACCTAGTTCAATGCATCACCCTTCCTTAATTATAGCTTTTTGGCCCACTACTCCAATTTCTATGAAAACATGGGAAACGCTGCCCCTTAATATTGTCAAATGAAGTAAGTTGCAGGTGGTTGAAAAACTTCTGCTTCTGAGCTATATTTTCTAGTTCATGAATCCTGTAATGTAGCTAGGACAGTGGTCGGCAAACTGCGACTCGCGAGCCACATGCGGCTCTTTGGCCCCTTGAGTGTGGCTCTTCCACAAAATACCAACTTCTGTGCATGGGCCAGGAAGTTTCAATCACACTGTACATGAGCGCCCGCACGTGGTTTTTGTGGAAGAGCCACACTCAAGGGGCCAAAGAGTCGCATGTGGCTCACGAGCCACAGTTTGCCGACCACTGAGCCAGGAGGTTCAAAAAAATAATGACCTCTCTCAAAATAAATAACAAAATAATTATAAGCCATAATTTCCCAATAAATTCTGAGGGGGGGAGGAAGAAGCCTAAACTTATGGGCTCTGACTTAAATACCTTGTATCAGCCGTAACAAACTAGCATCGCCTTCTTTTCAAACCTAACAAGCAGGAGTGCGGGAGAAATTCCTTTTCCATCTCCAGGTCTAGGACAATGGGGGCGAAGAACACAATTTTCTGACCCTGTGCGGTGTCTGTCAGGTGCATGTCAGGCCTACAGCTCATAAACATGTCTGGGTTAATCTATGAATCAAAGCATTTTTATTTGGGAATTTTTATTCCATGGAAAGGAAAACTTAAAAATCATGCTTGCCTATGAAAGAAGAATTCTTCTACTGCAAACGTTTAATTTTTTGAGGGGGTGGAAAATGTGTTCCCTCCACTTTCATCATCCCCTGGACCATTTATCGGTCAAGACTGGAACTTAAAGGGCCGTGAAGAAAAAAGAAGCATTGGTTGGCATTCTCTTCTCTCTGGCTGTAGGGTCCCGGCAGGCACTCGTTGTTGCTGTCAATTTCCCCACTCTTGGCACCTTATAATTTTCCACTTTCATGGATGTATTTTCAATTTTCTCAGGAGTCAGTTCTTCTATTGGTGGGATGCAGTAAATCTAGAAAGGAGCTTTTGCCAAAGGACGATAATTTTTTAAAAATCATAAAGTGTTTTACCAATGAGATTTCAGACATATTTGTTTGGCTTTCAAGCTTACACAAATATAACCATTGACTTAAACTACATCTGATGATCTGTCAGTTTTAAATAGATTTTTCCACTTCTTGAATATGTTCCAGTTATGGTTGTCTGTATTTAGTTATTCGTTTTCTTTTTCGGCTGTCAGAAACTGAAGGAATTTTATGGTTGTCTAGATTCTGGGTGACTACATATAAATAATAACGTTTGCCCCCAAAATTCTCTGCACTATGAAAATTTCATGAGTTTTTAAATTTAGAAAGAGTATTACAAAAAATGGCTTTCTTTTCATATTTAGAAGTATTTGTTTCCAATAATATTAGAATTCTCTTGAAAAGCATAGGAAAATTTATTCTGAATCTTCCAAGCCATTGTTTAAAAGAAATTAGGAAATTTTCAGAATTGTATAAACTTAATCAAAATGTCAGCCAAATTTTAATAGCTAAGCTGATTATACATTAAATTTTTCTCAAAGTATTTGTCATAGAAAATTATCCATAATAGCACACAATGGCCTTTAAGACCCTTCTCACCCTGCCAGACAATACTCAGAGACTCACTTCCCATTACTCTCTAACCTGCTGTTTTATTCCAGGGGAGCTGAGCAATACATATATATTCTCAACTTTACACCTTTATCCATGTCTGGAATTCTCTATTCCTTCCTCTTTCTATGCTTGGTAATGATTTACCTTTTCAAGACATTAGTGCAAGTCTTATACTTCTTTATATCCTCAAAATGCAGAACAGTCCAGACCATAGAAGACATGGGTAGCAATTAGAACACTTTATTTTTACTAATGTATAACTATTTGGAAGTTCCATCACATTTTTCTTTATTGTTTAAAGTTTGCATAGGTTTTATCTGGTCTACCATGCATCCTACCTTGAAATGTGTGTGCAATAGTTTTAAATTAGCCATGCTAAAAGACTCAGTGAACATTCCAAACTGTCTGATTTCTATCCAGAAGTATTTAATGTAGGTTGAATTTGGCATACAACATTGAAGATTTAAGAAGCTTGAAATATCGATGGCACTTTGAATTTCACTGAGCTGTTTCATTACATTCTGTCAAAGTGTGTGAACCTGGGTAAGCCACAGACAGAGGCCCTGAACTCAGTAGTTCTGACACCAAATCCAGGACTTTCTTGACAACATCACAGATAACAAAGGGCCCATGATGAGATGGACAGAATGGGGGTTGAGGGGATCTTAAAGGAATATCAGAAACACCACTCCCAAATAAATGAAGTGGACCCACTGAACAGCAAGTCACTAAACCAGAAGAACTAGGAAGAAGGGAGGTAATACATTTAATTTATAAAATCATTGCACACACCTAAAGCCATCTACAGCAATGCAACATATCAATATTTTCTACTTTAAAAAGACAAAGTAAACAGTTTTATATTCACATCTGGGAGGATTTGAAACCCCTTTAAAGGTTCCTTCTCTCATGGCCACCCTGGGGAATACTTTTCTGTAAAGCAATTACTGTCACTTCCCAAATGACACCAGTTTGTTCAACACCATCATTACTACAGTCCCAGCAAAAAGAATGACAACTGTACTTTGAATATTTGTATTGATTTTTGACTACTAAAGCAATTTAACATTTGTTGCCTCATTTAATCCTAAAGCATCTGTGTGAGAGAGAATTGGGTGTTTTTTTCTTCATATACAAATTGAAGAAAAGAAGCCCAAGTGAGTTAAGCATCAAGTCCCAAATCACAGACAAGATTCTGATAAATACAATATTTACAAGGGTTTAATTCCTAAACTTGGACATTCCCAGATAAGTTCCCTCCTCCAACCCCTTTTTATAGTTAGGGTTCATTTTTCCTTCACTAACTGAGACCCACTGGAAAGAAAAACTAGAAAATAATTTAATAATCAGTCAATCCTCAGTTAAAAGCAAAATAAAATAAAAAAATAAAATATCTCATCTCCAGGAGCAGGACTTGGCTGCCTTGAGGGAACCAGACAATGGCCTTAATCTAATAATCAGATAGTTCATAGATTTTGATCATCCATATCAAGTTCTTCAAGAAAGTAATGAGGATATAAATCTTATCCTATATAATAAAGAGGTAATATGCAAAATGACCATCATGCCCTCGCACAAGATGACTGCCCCCATGTGGGCACAAGATGGCCACCCCCATGTGGTCAAAAGATGGCCGCCACAAGATGGCCAGCAGGCGAGAGCAGTTGGGGGCGACCGGGCTGGCAGGGGAGGGCAGTTGGGGGTGATCGGGCCGGCAGGGGAGCAGTTAGGCATCGATCAGGCTGGCAGGCAAGTGGTTAGGGGGTGATCAGGCTGGCAGGCAGAAGCAGTTAAGGGTAATCAGGCAGGCAGGCAGGCAAGCGATTGGGAGCCAGCAGTCCTGGATTGTGAGAGGGATGTCCGACTGCTGGTTTAGGCCCGATCCGATCGGGCCTAAAACAGCAGTCAGACATCCCCAGAGGTGTCCCAGATTGGAGAGGGTGCAGGCTGGGCTGAGAGACAACCGCCCCCCCCCCCAGTGCACGAATTTCGTGCACCAGGCCTCTAGCAATCAAATATTAGGGAGAAATTAGTTAAACATAGTTAAATATGTTTCATTATTTCAAGATCTTGCTATACTAATGAATAATGAATTTTTACAGAAAAGAACATAGTATGTAATTTTCTTCAATTGATTTATTTTTGTGTGGAATTCTTGCCCAACTCTTTATTTTCCCATGGGGTATCTTAAGAGATGGGCACACTTTTTTTTTATGGACACGACTTTGAGGGGGAAATGCTCTATCCACATCTTTGTAATTTTGCAATCCACTGTATGAAAGCTGAGGAATCTAATCAAATGGTTTAATATGTTTGGTTGTTAAAATTGTATGTTTGTAATGTTACATAGGCTTAGATTAGTTTTACTGCCTTTTCAGATATACACAACAAACCATAGGAATATACAGGGTGTGGCAAGAGTAGGTTTATAGTTTTATTATGGAAAATAATACAATAATTAATAACCAATAATACAATAATAAACTCTGTGTTTCACATACTAAAAACTGTAAACTTACTTTTGCCACACCCTGTATTTGTAGAAGCATTAAAAGCAAACCCAATCCTTGAGCTTAATGATTTATGATTATTTTATACTGCTTTGATTTCTGTTATCCTATATAATAAAAGGCTAATATGCAAATTGTCCCCTCGACCGGGAGTTCGACCAAGAGTTGGACCAGGGGGTGGGGCCTGCCAGCCAACCGCCTGCGGCCCCTCCCCCTGGGCTGGCCCTGCCCCTGATTGCCCCCCCACCCATCCTGATCAGAGGTGGGGCCAGCCCACCAACTGCCTATGGTCCCTACCCACAGCTGGCCCGGCCTGATTGACCCTGATCAGGGCCAACCAGCCAGACCCTATCCATGCATGAATTCGTGCACAGGGCCTCTAGTTTAACATAATGTGAAATGTATGAAGTAGAAGAAGGAATTTTCATTTGGCTTTGACCACATGATAAATCAAGTTTCTAAATATCATAGGCCATGCGCATTAGGAAGTGAGATGTTATTGTAAATGGTGGGAAGTGATCCCTTCACAGGAAATGACAACAGCTATTTGGGCACTTGCATGATCCAGGCTCTGTTATAAACCCTTCTTAAATGTAGTAATCCATTTAATGCCAATGAAGACCCTAAAAGGTAGCTACTGTCATTTTCTCCTTTTACAAACTGAGAAACACAGAGAAGTTAAGTAATTTATCCTAAGTCACCAGCTAATAAATTGGTGTAGCAGATTTTGAGCTCATGCAGTCACCCCAAGAATTTGTACATCTAACCACCACATTAAACTATCTTGTGAGCATTAGCAATAGAAATGCAAACTACTTGGAATTTCTATTCTTGCTACTTAAAAACAGATATAATAACTCAAATATATAAGTCTCTTCCGTAACTAAAGATGGAAAGACATACATTTGTTCTCACCTTGGTAATAGGGAAATAGTCCAACACTAAACTTGAAATTACTTTTATCCTTATATTTTAATCAACTTCTTTGATATCTAATTCTGGTTGAACCAATAGAAAATCACACAAGAGATACCAGCTGGAGGCACCAATTTGATTTTTTAAATAGACTTAATAGAAATGAAAATATTATTTTAAGAAAAAGACATGTGACTGATTTATTTTTCTCTTTGTTCAACATTACTGATATATCCTAAAGGAAAGTTTTCACTGAACACATTGATCTTAAGTCACAGATCTACATACTAAGAGAGGGGGAAAATCTTAGATAAAAAAGTGATGGTTAACCTAAAAATTATTGGTCTCTGAAATGTACCTTTTAATCATTTCTGAGAAGAGAACTTGAAATGAGAAACATTTATTAGTGAATTATTTTTAGCTTTGAACTGATCCCTAATGGCTTTCAGAGAAGTCCTGGTTTAACCTTGGGATATATTTCATTATCATGTCTATGCACAGAGCTCTTTCACAGTGCAGACTGAAACAGCAATTTTGAAAGATCTGTGGTTTTTTAATTAGATCAATCTTCTATATATGTTTAATTTTAACTTTGATCACTATGAAGTCTCAGTAATAAGAATAATACTAAGGGCACATAATCCAAGTTTAATAAGACCCAAAACTTACAAGTTTTTTCCCAAGTATATGCAAAGACATTACCCAATATTCCTCTTCTTGACAATATCCTTGAAATACAAGCTAGTGACAGGTCTTATTCTCCATATTTATAGAAGGAAGACCTGAGTCATAATAAAATGAAATTACTTATTTAAGGTCAGACTGATGTTTCATGATGATATTCTATGTAGTGGTTTTGTTTTGTTTTGTTGTTTTCATTAAACTCCATTTCTTCAAGTGACAAATGAGTAAATGTGAGAGTATTTTGTGTGGTTCTTTTTCTATTATTTAACAGTGATTTATTTATGTAGCCACCTACTTATTTACTTACACTCTTCTGCCTTAGATAAAAAAATTGAAGTTGTTGAAACAATAATGTTTCTTCAATAGTCATATTCTGAGGTTGTAGAAATACTAAGTGCTGTGGTTTCTCTAAAGAAAATCATTTGTATTGAATTGTTTACTTCAAGCACAATGACAAACCCTGACATTTGTGTATGAAAAAAATAACTAAAAATATTTTAAATTGCTAGGATTGATTTAAAGAATAAAGGACCTCATTTTTTGACACATCTATTTGTTTGAAAATGTAATTAATTTCTCCATCTGGTGTAACTGTTACCCCCAAACTAGTCCCGGTATTTAAAACAGGAAGTTATCCAATAGATACAAGAAATTTAAAAAATTGTTAGAAGGGCTAGAAGAACGCATTCTAAGCTGAGCTTCCAGAAACTGCTCACAGAACAACACAAAACTCACCTACTAGGGAACCTTTGATCCCACCACCAGAACGACTAGGTCAAAGAGCACAGTACATAGCAGTCCAGAGATCTGGAAGCTGGAATCAGGAACCCCCTGAAGTTGTTGCTGCTGCTTCCACAGCTGCCCCTGGGACCCAGGAAGCTGGGAGGCCACTGGAATGCTTCTGCAGAGGAACACGTTGTCTTCAAGACCTTGTTCACTCAAAGGGAACCAGATTTCACTTTCCAGGATTTGTGTGTTTATCTAGTTAGCAAAACCATTCAATTCTCAGCCTCAGCTCTAGCTACATTGAAGGCTGGGGAAATTTTAACCATTGCAGCTTATGCAATACAGAGAAGCACAGCAAAAGAAGGATGGAATGAGATTGAACTACACACTGCACAATATCCATCAAATGTGAACTACAAATGTTGGCTATGATTAAATTTAAATTACTTTGTGTCAATTCTAAGACAACCATGGTTGTATAATATGCCACTGTTTTATACAGTCCTAAGAAAGAATAAATACTGTATAAAGAATAAATCATGAAATAGTACTAAGATGTCTTCAATTCAACAGCCAATTTCATAAATATTAAAGTGTAAAAGGTGTGCATATTAGAATCAATGAAATACAGTAAACATGTCATGATAGATTAGAATACTATTATGATGGTATGCATGGATATACAGAGTTTATTGTTTTTTGAGAAATATTTAAGGTTCAAACAAATTAACATTCCCATTTTAATAGACATGCTAATGCGTAAAGAGAAAAGAGCAAAGGATAGTAGAATGGTAAAAGACAAGCTTATTTTATAATTCACCAATACATGGATAATTTACCAAATGAAATAACTGAAAATAAGTTATACCTCTCTAGGTCAAGAATAGATTACATTGCAAATATCCCTATTAAGAAGTTCTGACCTTCGGGACGGTCCCAGTGAGGTCGAGACGCCCCGGTGAGGCCGAAATGGCCCCAGTGACATCAGGACAGCACCGGTGAGGTCGACACTGCCCCAGTGAGGTCAAGATGGCCCCGTGAGGCCGAAACAGCCCCAGTGAGGTCGAAACAGCCCCAGTGAGGTCAGGACAGCCCCGGTGAGGTTGAAACGGCCCCGGTGAGGTCGGGACAGCCCCAGTGAGGTTGAAACAGCCCTGGTGAGGTCCATTAAATCATGAAATAGTACTAATATGTCTTCAATTCTACAGCCAATTTCATAAATATTAAAATGTAAAAGGTGTGCATATTAGAATCAATGAAATACAGTAAACATGTCATGATAGATTAGAATACTATTATGATGGTATGCATGGATATACAGAGTTTATTGTTTTTTGAGAAATATTTAAGGTTCAAACAAATTAACATTTCCATTTTAATAGACATGCTAATGTGTAAAGAGAAAAGAGCCAAAGGATAATAGAATGGTAAAAGACAAACTTATTTTAATAAAGAATAAATCATGAAATAGTACTAAGATGTCTTCAATTCAACAGCCAATTTCATAAATATTAAAGTGTAAAAGGTGTGCATATTAGAATCAATGAAATACAGTAAACATGTCATGATAGATTAGAATACTATTATGATGGTATGCATGGATATACAGAGTTTATTGTTTTTTGAGAAATATTTAAGGTTCAAACAAATTAACATTTCCATTTTAATAGACATGCTAATGTGTAAAGAGAAAAGAGCCAAAGGATAATAGAATGGTAAAAGACAAACTTATTTTATAATTCACCAATACACAGATAATTTACCAAATGAAATAACTGAAAACAAGTTATACCTCTCTAGGTCAAGAATAGATTACATTGCAAATTTCCCTATTAAGAAGTTCTGACCTTGATGAGAAGTGGAAAAAGACATTTTGTGAGTGATGTTAAAATACATTAAATCAAGCCACCCAGAGTGACCGTATTCTGTGCACCTCAACCAACCACGGTTACTACACAAGGGGTCATCCTTCTGCCTGGGTTGGCCAGTGCTCATAAAGGAGGGTAGAGAGAGGTAGAGAGCCATGATCATGTGCAAAGCTGTAATTTGTCAGGTGTGAGCTGACTGGAAGTATATAGACAATCAAGACCCTAGGCTAAGGTTCAATCCAGATGAATACAGCAGGGTCTGCACCAGTTTAAGACATTGAAGGTCAAGTGAAGTTGCAAGGGAGAAGCAATCAGTCAGAGATGAGGAAACTAAAGGTAAATGGTTTAGATCGGATACTGAGGTAGAGGTAGAGGTAGAGTATATGTTGAGTGCCTACTATGTGCCAGGCACAATTCTAGGTTCTGTTGTTAGAGGAAGGAATCAGGGTCACATAATATCAGTAAAATAATACAGTATTCAGGGACCAGCATTCTCAGAACAAAGTGAGCTAGCTAGTACTGACAAAATTATTTCAGTGAAGTATCACTTATCTTCAGTTGTCAAATGAGCCAGCTGATCTGAGGTCAGAACTGCAAGAGATGCCCACTGACCTGCTGAGAGGGCTGGACACCTTCTGCCATCACCAGCAAGCATAAGTGCTTTTCCTTAGTAACAATCTGTTCCTGAGTACCAGCACCAAAATGTCTAGAAAATAAAAGCTGGCCTGAGATATTTATGGAGCATAATATATTTTGCTGTCAGCTCTAAGACTGCAGATGTCATTTGCCAACAACTTGCTTATTTGATTTATGGAATAATTAATTGTGTATAAGATAAGCCATGCACTGAAGACCAGCAGCTATAATTAATCAACCCTCACAGCAAAGAAATCTTTATGCAATTGTGAAAGTTCATAGACCAGAAAAACAGTGTCTCTAAAATTGCTCTACTCTTTCTTGGTGTCCCAACCCTTCAGGTGTGGGCCAAGGGCTGTATGAATAACCAGCCAGGTTTATATTCATTTGATGCTTTGTAATTTACAAAGGGGCTTCTGACATAAGCTATTTTGTAGGGTTGTCACCACACCCCCACAAAGAACACAGAAGGCATTCTGAACTGTGCTGAAGGCTGAGGAAACGAGCCCTGAGAGGATAACTGACTCGCCCAAAACCACATGTGAAGTGTCTGGGCTGAAGAAAATCCATGTAGCGACTCCCAAGTCTGCTGTGGGTGATACCCTGTGTTGTAGGATGTAAGAAAGAGCACTTCTTCAAAGTACCCGGATGGGAACTCTGCCTCTTGCCATGCACAACCTGTGTAAACAAATCTCTAAAATCTCTAGTAGATTCTTCCCACATAAAAGAGAACAGTACAATTTCCATTGCAAGCTTCAGGTGAGGATGAAGTGAAATGAAATAGAGCTTCAGCAAGTCCCTCTCTCCTGATGCCTAAAACTTCAGCCCCTGGCTGCTTCCATGCCCTGGTCTCCAGGCAGCCGTGACCCTCTGCTGTTTTCCACTCCCACAGCTGCTACAGGCTCAGCTAGCCAAACGCTCCCCATAATTGTGCTATGTCAAAGGAAAACCAGACAGCCTTAAAATGAGTCCTTTTCAATCCTGCAATAAAACTTATTTGAAATCAATCCATTCCAAAGGAGATTGTGCTTTAAATAAAACAATATTTGAGCCAGATTCATACACTTTTTACTATAAGAAATGCTCCAATCTCTAGAAAAAGCCACTTATAGGAGGCACAGAATTTTGACCAACATCTGAGCAGTAGCTATGGATACTTTTATGTCTGCCTTCAAGCAACCTGGAACCTAAAGAGAAGAACTTAAGGAGAGAGAGGACTTATATAACAACAAACATGAACGTGGGAGCTCAGCTTCTTTACCATCAACTGTAACTCACTGCTAAGAGGGACAATTTTATTTCATTACAAATGAAGCAGCTCTTCTAATTATAATAATACTAGAGGCCCGGTGCACAAGATTTGTGCACTGGTGGGGGGGTGTCCCTCAACCCAGTCTGAGCCCTCTTGCAGTCCAGGAGCCCGGGGGGCGGGCCGAGGCCATCAGTCGGACATCCTTAGTGATGCCACAGAGGCAGGAGAGGCTTCCGCCACTGTCACTGCGCTCACCAGCCATGAGCCCAGCCTCTGGCTAAGCGGTGCTCCCCCTGTGGGAGCGCACTGACCACCAGGGGGTAGCTCCTGCATTGAGCATCTGTCCCCTGGTGGTCAGTGCGCATCATAGTGACCGGTTGTTCTGCTGTACAGTCTATTTGCATATTATCCTTTTATTATATAGGATCTTGTGTTCAAAGTACCAACAGTGTTTTTCTTATTATCAAACAGCAACAATTGCTTTCCCAACAATTTATGTCTGCAAGTTGCTTGGCTTTTTAGTAAAATAAAATATCTGTTCTCACTGTATCCATCTCTCTTGGCTGGGTTATTTCCTTCATAAATATGTCAGGAGTGTGTGTGTGTGTGTGTGCCCACACATGTGTTTGTGTATTCTGGAGAATGGGAAAAGATGGTGAACACATTGAAGAATATGTACTATAGAAAGCTAACATGGATTGCAGTTCATGAAATGGGTCAAACAGCCCCTGATTTATTGCTCTTTCTGAGCATATTTTCATCACCATCAATAATACTTCCTGGAGCATGGTCTCTGGGTGTGTGATTTCTTCTCTAGGCTGTGGACTGTGACTGCAGATTTAGCTACAGATCAATTTTCCCAAACATTCTTAAGGTAACTTCAGATCATATACTGAAGAGGTTAGTCTATTTTTCATCAGAGACCCACAAGCACCAATATTCCTGATCACCGTCCCAAGGAGTGTGGTTTGTGCTGATCAATCTAATCAAAAGTAACACTGCAATGAACTGATCAGACAGGTTCTGCTACTGAGCTCAGAGCTATCTGCTGTATAGGCAAAAATGCACAAAGTCACCTGGACAGCAATTGGTTATTGGTCTTGTGACCTGTAGAAATATGTTGAATATATTCCTCCTAGATGTTTTCATAAAAACAAACAAAAACCAACCAAACCAAAAATACTGTTTTGTGTTAAATTTGGTACAAAAAGGGGGTAATTGAAAAGAAGAATGGCAGGAGGAGGGGAGGATGTTATATAAAATATGTGTTACTTCTACACAATTTAGAATAGATCTTATTTTAACAAACCCATAATTGATACATCCCCAGTTAATGGTCCTATATCAGAGAATGTTGATAGAAAGACAAAAAAAGGCATAGGAAATGGTCCCCATAGAGCTCACTGCCTCGCTGGGGAGACAGTCACTGCCATGACAACACAGTGGGGTAAAAGCGATGAGGGAGGAATCATAAGAGGCTGTGGACACATGAGGAGGGGTGAGGAGGCACCTCTGAAGAATTGCTGAATGCACTGAGATTGAAAGATTGAGTAGGAAACAGCCTGGGAACCAAGGGGGAGGGCAAGATCATTCGGGAGAGGTCATAAAAGCCAAAGAGAGCATCACAGGTTAGGGGACAATACACAGCCCTCCCATATGACTGTGTACAGATGTCAGGGAAACAAGAGGGAAAACAGTGAGAGCCAAGGAGGGTCAACTCTTCACAGGCCTCGAGTGGCCTGCTAAGGAGGAGGCTTCAGAAGAATGTCAGCAGATGACATGCTCTGATGTACATTTTGAAACATCTGTGCAGCAGAGTGGAGAGTCTATCTGAGGAGCCTGGGTCTTCTGTGGCAGAAATTCTCACCATTCAAGGGCTCCAATCAAGGCGGCCAGGGGAGCACTGGTGAGGAGGAAATACAGGTTAGTAGTATAAAGAGACTAATGTGCTCCCAGACGGCATGGCTCAGTGGTTGAGCATCAATGACGGTTCGATTCCTGGTCAGAGCATATGCCCGGGTTGCAGGCTTGATCCCCAGTGTAGGGGTGTGCAGGAGGCAGCTGATCAAGGATTCTCTATCATCATTGATGTTTCTATCTCTCTCCCTCTCCCTTCCTCTCTGTAATCAATAAAAATATATTTTAAAAAATAAAATAAAGAGGTTAATGTGCTGGTGACTTAAAATGTAAAATCACTTTCTAAATTCAGTCTTGATGTAGGAAACACTCTTCCTTCTCTCCTGGTCTCACTTAGCAGCTTCATACCTAGTCTGTGCACGAGGAACTTGCAGTTTTTATAGTGAATTCAGTGTTCATTTTGTTTTTGTTTTTATCTCAATGAAATCAATAACAAAAGGCTGTCAAGGGGAACCTTCGACTTACTTGGGATAACTTAAAGGAAGCCCCGTTGGCTCCTTCATTATTTACTACAGAAGATATTAGAAAAGGCATTTCCAGTTGTTACCATTACACATCCAAGACACATAACTTGCACTAGGACTCTCATTAGAAGCAACAAAACCAGCAGCGGCAATGTTACTTGTCGAAGCTTCCAGATGAGCCATGTCACTTAACCGGAGGAGTGTTCCTGAGGGCTGAGCACCAACAATTACAGGGGATGTAGCAACTGAGCTGCAGCTCCGGGAAAGGATGAATAACATACTCTCCAATATAAAAAACACTCATTTTCTATTTTGTCCCTAAAAGTTGTTCCTTGGATCCATCTCAAAAATGTGTCACAAAAGACAGATTGTTTTTCCGGCTTATTCTTTTTGTCCAGATGTCACTAAATGTTCAAATGTTCATAGTTTTGCTGTAAACAGAACAGAAGCTGTTCAAACTCTCTCCCTCTCATACTTTTTATTTTACATTCTACCAGGTATATCTGGAACACATAGTTTTCTTCTTAAATATATAATCTTTTTTCTCTGCACAAAGTTTTGTAGTATAATATAGTACAGGGATAATACTTATTTTCTCCTCTGAAATGTTAATAGTTTTTTCCTTAACTAAATACCCTTTTAATGTAAATGACATTAGATATTTTTGCCCATCTCAGAATAACTGTAGTGAATTATTCTTTCTTATCTTTAACAGTTAAAAAAAAAAAAAGTCCCATCCTTATCCGTGTGTGTGTTTGTGAGAGTGTATATGAGAGAGGAAAGGTGATAGCTGGTTTAAGGGAAAAAGTATAGAGAGTTTAGAGATAAAAATTGTAAGGACAAAGCCCTCTAATTATTAGGTTGATAATTCCTGGGCCTTCCCATTAGGCCCCCTTTTCAATATTTCAGATAAAAGAGAATACATTGCATTCTAATCTTTCAATACACTTTAATGAAACTTGCCTGAAATACTTTTATACATACTGTGTTCAGTTCATAGTGCTAGAGACTCAAGACCCTCATCATCAGGAAACAGTGTAAGATCTATATATATAAAAGGCTAAGTGTCTGTCCTCCCCTCAAACCGGTAGCTATGACATGCACTGACCACCAGGGGGCAGACGCTCAATGCAGGAGCTGCTGTGATGCGCACTGGCCATTTACAAAGAAACGGCACCATGGATCTGGTGCTGACAAACCAACACTAGGTTTTCCCCAAGTGGGACACAGGCCCCGCCACCACCCCGGAGCGACACCCCACCAAATCGCAGCCCACACTGCCAAGACCCTGTGGTGCAAAATGCAGCCCACAGCCCAGCCCAGCCCAGAAACAGTCACTGTAGGTGCCAGGTAATGATGTCATGTAGCAACGCCTGGCTTCCTCTCCCTAGCA
Organism: Myotis brandtii; assembly: GCF_000412655.1. NCBI lineage: Eukaryota > Metazoa > Chordata > Mammalia > Chiroptera > Vespertilionidae > Myotis > Myotis brandtii. The sequence goes on from NW_005370994.1 coordinate 1,554,013, forward strand.
ACTAGCCTCCTTGGAGTTTCTTCAACCCAGGAACATGACTTGCTTTATAGCCAGGTGCAAATATTTTATAGTTTAACCAAATGTTTGTGAAGCGTTTTCCTGTGCCTCATCTCATTTGATCCTCACAGAAGTCCTGAAGTAGGCAGACAGGAGACTCAGTAGAATCCTATTTTCTTTTCATTAGCAAGACAATGGAGATTTAGGAGGTTAGAAACTTCTTTTTGACTGAAAAGAAGAAATGCTAGAACTTGAAAATGACTTCAGGTCTTCTCACTGCATAGAATATAATCAAACACTGCTACAGTTACATATTTTACCTTTTTTCTCCCTGTGTGATCTACAATAATAATCTACTTCATGTTGATATTTACTGCTGTGTTGCTGACAATTACCTGAAAGAGAAGTTGGGGTGCTTCACTGGGCTGGAAATAGTTTAGCTAAATCAGAAAGCAGGTCTAATTAAG
>NW_005370994.1:1554764-1581490 GCF_000412655.1 Myotis brandtii
CATGATACATATAAAGCTCTCGCTGGTGCCAATCGCACGTGTGTGTTTCAGCCTGTCATTGTTGATCGTGAATTTGGTTGACACTTCTATTATAGAGAAAGGGCGAATAGCAATATTAAAATATTTATTCTAACTAATTTCCTTTTAATGTGCATGAATCCGTGCACTGGGACACTAGTAATTATATATTTACTAGAGGCCCAGTGCATGGATTCATGCATGGGTGGGGTCCCTTGGCATGGCCCATGGGGATTGGGCCAATACCAGCAGTCCAACACCGCCTGCTGCTCCTGCCTGCCACTCCTACTTATTCTGGCCCTGCTATGCCTGCTGCGGACTCACGCCCAGTCAGTCCTGATCGGGAGAGGCTCACATCACCACAGTGGCACTCGCCAGTGTGAGCGCTGTGTCTGGCGCCTGTCCGGAGGGGGATGGGGGAGGACTGGGATGCAATTGGCTCTCTGGGCAGGTGGTGGGATGCCTTTGCTGGCCCGGGATCCAGATCCACCTTGCTGACGTTAGCACTGGTTGTTGGGAGCCACCTGGCGGCCACTTTTATATTGTTTCTTCCTTGTGGAGCTTCTAGGGAGGGGAAGTGGCCACAGTGCCCAAGGCTAACTTCCAGGAGGCCAGCAGTGTTGTCAGGATCATGCCAGTGGCGCTGATCCATTGGTGTCTGGCCCATTCTCCAAAGATTGGACCTGCAGGACTACTGAGAGAGTGAGTGGCTGCCGCCCCGCTGGTGGGCCACCAGGACAGGTCGGTCAGCTGAGCGGCACTCCCACTGTGGGAGCGTACTGACCACCAGGGGGCAGTTTCTGTGTTGAGAATCTGCCCTCTGGTGGTCAGTTTGCATCATAGTGACCAGTTGACCACTGGTAGTTCATCATTCAGTCATTCAGTCGCTTAGGCTTTTATGTATATTGATAAAACAAGCTGGATTGATGTGAGGGAAATACAAAGGGAATTCAGTGATGGAATTAGAGAAAGGGAGGAGTCATGTTCATTTGCAGGAATTTGGGAATGCTTCAGGCACAAGGCAATTCTGAACACTGGAGGATGGGTAAATGTTCTTGATGGGAATGCAGACAGTTCATAAGAAATAAGTGACAAGGACAAAGTGAAGGGGACCAGAGGAGTGTGCTGTATGAAAAGTTCATCACTCAGACACATTTGGCTGAGTGTCATGTAGGAGAGGTGAGTGAGATAGGTGTCTGGAAGGGGAAAGGTGGGCCCAAGTGTGAGTTCCCTATGAATACCAAAGTCAGATGGACATATCTGAGTTAGAATAGAGAGCCACTGAAAAGTTTTGAGTATGAAAATGACTACCACAACTCTGTTAAAAAAAAACTTACCTGGCATTGATAGATTTTAAGGAAATGGAGAGAGAAGACATGATAAATTATAAACTAGAAAAATTAGGAAGTTATCCCTTTTTTTAATATATATTTTTTATTTCAAAGAGGAAGGGAGAGAGAGAGAAATATCAATGATGAGAGAGAACCATTGATTGGATGCTTCCTGCATACCCCATGCCGTGGGATGGAGCCCACAACTCCAGCATGTGCCCTGACCTGGAATGTGACCTCCTGGTTCATAGGTCGATGTTCAACCACTGAGCCACACCAAGCTAGGCAACAAATTGTCTCTTTAGAAAACAGGTATTGAGTAGGGACTGGACAGAAATAGTGAGAATAGAAAAAAAACAGCCAGACATGTGCTCATTCTTTCTATGTCATGGTTAATATATTATTTTATTGTGATTGGCAAAGACACTTCATTATGTGTAGAAGATGGTTCCCTTGAGTGAAAGGGGCCATTCCATCATGGAATGTTTCAGAGGTAAATTAATTAGTTGATGTTAATATAATTTCTACAAGGCCCAGGTCACTTATTAGAGCTCAGGAATATACCACAGAAAGAAACAATTATAAATTAAATTTTTCTTTGATTTTGGGAACCAGAATGAAATGGGAAGATACTATGGAATGTAGAAAGACAGAAAATTAATAAAAAAAAATTAAGCATTAAAAAGGTTTGACCTTTAGTCAAATGCTATGGAACCAAGACCCCAGGACCTAAATGTTAAAGTGTGACTCAGAGGTCATATGTTGAAAAGACAGGCAGAAAGGGAAACAAAATAGGAACTCGGTGCTGGGAAACACATAATTTTTTTAATCAACATTTATTGAATACATGCCTGGCACTGTACTAGTTACCAAGAATAAAGCAATGATGGTCATCTGGACCCTTACACACTTCACAGTCAAGTGTGATGGATTTGCCCATGGTTGGGAAAGGGAGAATGTGGCATGAATGAGTGGATTTGAAGCGTGTTTGAGTGCGAGAACAGCCAAGAAAGTTAGGAAATACTGGCTTTAAGCCAGTCAGAGAAAGACAAGTACCATATGATTTCACTCATATGTGGAATTTAATGAACAAACTGAACTACCAAGCAAAATAGAGACAGATTCATAGACAGAGAGCAAGCAGACAGCTCTCGTGAGGGTTGTGGGAAGGTTGGGCTGGGCAGGAGGAGTTGAAGGGGTAGAAAACTTGAGCAAAAAAGAGAGAGAACTCATGGATATGGACAACGGTGTGGTGATTGAAGTGGGAGAGAGGGGTGGGTGGAGGTAGAAGAGGGCTTAGAGGGGATAAATGGTGATGGAAAAAATGAAATGAAATGAAATGAAATGAAATGAAAAGATTCTCCTCGGAGCATTTTTATTTATCCAACTTTTGGATGAGGAAATTTTATTTTGTTTCCTAAAGAGGACCATCATCTGACCCTGTGGGGATTGTGAGGCAGAATTAATTGGGCTAGTTTGGTGAGGAGGCAGAAATCATTCAGGATGCAGGGCAGTCTGAGCCTGGCAGAGTCATGGAGAGAGAAAGGACATCAGAGTGCTGCATCCTTCCTCTCCATCCACTCTGCGAAGAGCCCGCCTGCCTCATCAGCTCACTTCCCTGTGCGTGTACCCATCCGATATACACATTTGGTATTTGATGGAAAGAAAGGGGAAAAGGAGCAGTTTTAGATGAAGTTTCCATACATTCAGAATTCAAGCCAAAGCCAGCCATTAGAAAAACCAAAGTACTGACTCCTTTTTCATTAACACTCCCTTGCTTCTTTAATCAAAATCCACTCTCCTTAACCTCAAATCTGTTCTTTCTCACGGAATAGTTGCAAGCCTCCTTTGACTATCTCGTTTCATTTATAGCTGTAAATTAGAATCCCTGACCCTTACTTTTTTTCACATAGGACTTCATGGGTATATATTCTTTTAAATCTTTTGTGCTCCTTTGTATGAATTGCAGCACAAGGATATTTCAGCTCAAAGAAAATATGTTTTATTTTCCTTTCTTTCTGCCTCATAGCACCACACTATGTATCTACACTGTAGCAGAAATTCTCAAGCTCAGCTATAAATTAGAATAATTTGGGGATCTTTGAACAATCTCCATGCATAAGCCATACCAAAGACCAGCTAAATCATAGTCTTGGGGGCTGGGGTGGCGGGAGTGAAACTCAGGCACCAGTATTCTTAAGCTCCCCAGTGATTCCAACATAAAGCCAGGATTAAGAAGCACTGATCAACAGCAACACCTAATAACTTCTCAATTCCCCAAACTGGCATTTATTTTCATGATTCTTGGGCCATGCTATTTTCCTAGCATTGAGTGCCTTTCCGTATTTTACTTCCTAAAACAAAACAAAACACAACACGCACAGCAAACAAAACCCAATTCAAATGCCCCCTTCTTTACAAAGTCCTCTCTCTTCCCCATCACCAGTCTCAACTTAATGGTGCCTCCCCTCACTCCCATTCACAGGACTTATATCTAGACTTCACACAAGGGACATTGGCTTTGAGCTCTAGATAATCGCAGACATGTTCTTTACCAAGTGGATTTTAAGCTTCTTGAAGATGGGGATTTGGGCTTATTCATTTGTACATAGTAAACATTCAATAAATATTTTGAAATAAATTAAAATAGCCAAAAAGAAATATAAACAAACCCATACCCTTCCTATAAATAGTGCAGGTGATGACTTGTGCCTCTATTAAAAATGAGTTCTTTGGAAAAGCCATAATACCATCCTGTATAATAAAAGGCTAATATGCAAATAGACTGGACGGTGAACCAACCGGAACCGAACAACTAAACAACCGAACAACCAATCGCTATGATGTGCACTGACCACCAGGGGGCATGTGCAGAACATGGCAGGCATTGGCCACGGCGGGATGGTGGAGCAGGTGAGTGGGGGCACCAGACCAAGGCAGGGTGCTGGTCGCTGTCATTGGGGCAAGCCTCTGGTGGCTACTGAAAATTCTTTGCTCCCTTGCGCTGTGGTCCTGCCCATCATTCGCACTTGCTTCCGGCACCCACCCTGCTTGTGCCCACAGCCAGAGCCGCGGCTCACACCTGCTGCCAATACCTGGTGCCAGTTCCGATCATTCTGCGCCATCAGCGGATACGAGCAGCGGCTGCTGGCCCTGATCGCCCCTGAGGGCTTCTCCACCTCCCCCTGCTCCTGAGGGGCAATTGAGGCAGCAGCTGTGGCTCACACCCATTAACGGCACTGGCCCCATTTGCACCTGCTGCTGGCGCCGGCCTCAATAGCTCCACGCTGTCAGCGGGTGCAAGTGGGGCCAGCGCTATCAGTGCGTGGGAGCAGCGGAGGCGGGAGCAGGGCTGCAAGCAGACAGGAGACTGGGGGCAGAGGTGGGAGAGGCTGGGCAGGGGCACAGAGGATGGGCCATGTTCTGCCCCTGTGCCTACCGCAGCCTCGCGGCCCACAGTTCCTTTCAAGGTGCATGAATATGTGCACTGAGTCCCTAGTTTCTTATAAAAATGTGGATGTGATTTACTATTGCTGGGAATAGCAGCTGCTGGCCAATGACAACTTCAAATGTCAGTGATAACATAATTCAGCAGACATGGTGATTCTCAACCTACATATGGTTCCATATGGGCTTCAATACAGTGTTACTTCCTGCTCTTACAAATATACTCCAGGTTTTGTTTTATAAAACTTAGATTAAATGAGCATTGGCCAGAGCATCAAAGTCCTCCCAGGATAACTGAGAGGGGGTGGGGGGCGGGGGGAGAGAGATAACAGATGCTTGAAGTCCACTCCTTTTGGAAGAGTCAATTTAGCATGACAAGACATCTTCCCTGAATTCCAGGTGACCCTGCCTTTCCTCTCTGCTCCCATTGAAACTCTGGATGTAACTCTTTCTCATTGTGATTATCAAATAGTGAGCAACTTGAACGTAAATATCACATTTTACTCATTGTTTTTCATACACAGCACTTAGCTATCATAGCACTTAGCTATCAGACAACAGAGACAAAAATATTTATTGAGTAAGTACTCGAACAAGAGGAAGAACCATGAATCAGTATAGGTAAGTATTGGTATGAATGGCTCTGTCTCAAAAATGTTTCCTTTTGTTGCCTGCAGAAAGCAAGCACCTATTCCTGCCACACCCACAGGTACAGTGATTTGAATAGATGCCTGATTAGATATGAACAGCTAGAAGAAAATAATTAAATACACAAGTAATAAATCAATCACATGTTTTTTGATTAAGCTGTATTAACTGAAATGTGCAAAATTGCTTTTAAATTTCACTTCCCTACTCAAAAATCTTGTTACACTTAACCTCTAGGACCAGAACTAGAGTGAGGCAAATGAGGTACCCACTTTGGGTGCAAAGTTCAAGGAGTGCAAAAAAAAATAGAATAATCAAAATAAATAATGTTTAGTGCAATATTTTAAAAACTCAATAACGATGCAAAAAAAATCCACAATGAACAATTATAAGTACACAATACACCTGGGATAGATTTTCAAAATATTATATGAGTCTTATTATATCATGAGCAATATTATATGAGCATTATTATGTGATGTTATTAAATAAAGCCCTAAGCAGGATAATAAGAGCCCACAGATTTTCTTGTACATAACTCTGAAACTGTAAAAAGCTGTGCACAAACGTGGCTGCTTTATAAAAGAAAATAGCTTAATAACAAAAGCTATTGTGGGTGATTTTCCATATGAAGCAGCGAATAATTTTGTGTGTGTGTTTGAATTAGAGGTCAAAGTATCTAATGTATTAGAAAAGAAATTGATACTGCCCCACTATGATGCCTTCCCAAGTATTTACATATCAAAAGACATATGCTTTCATTTCACTCTTCACTGTTCTAGCATTTCTTGAGTGTCTGGCACTGTGCTCAGCACTGAGGTTAATACATGGCCAGCTACAGGCAGACACCCTTGTCAGCAAACACCAGTAATAGAAAACTGAGAAAGATACAAGAGAAAGCAGTGGGGTTACCATGGAGACGGGAACGATTTCTCCCTAGGGAAAGAATAAGGTGACAAGCTGAAAAAAATTTAAGGTCAGGACTTTTCAAAACTGCATTCCGCCCCCCCTCCCCCAACAGCCAGTTGGCAATATGTATGAAATGCCTTGAAATGTGAAATAATTTTGATGAAGCACTTCCATTTCAAAGAAATTACCTCAAAGGAATTTTTATGCATGTGAGTTAAGATTTCTCTCCATGAAAGTTCATCATAGTATCATCTATAATACAATAAAAATAAAGGAATAAACCTAACTAGCTAATATCATGGTGTTGTAAAGTTATGTACATGTTATAATGGAATTCTTGCAGTGATTAATAATATGTTGGTAAGGAATCAGTAATGACAAAGAATGGTGTACATACCTGGTATGTTTTACTGGACCAGCAACATGGCTATTTTCTGGGAGGTGCTTAGACATGCAGATTCTCAGGCCCCATCCCAGACCTACAAAGTCGGAATCTGAATCTCCTTTATTTTTTATTAATTCTCACCAGAGGATATTTTTTCCCATTGATTTTTAGAAAGAGTGGAAGGTAGGGGAGAGACAGAGAGAGAAACATCAATGTAAGAGAGACACATCAATCGGTTGCCTCCAGCATGTGTCCCTACCAGGATTGAGCCTGCAACCAAGGTATGTGCCCTTGACCGGAATCAAACCCAAGACCCTTCAGTTTCTTGGGCTGATACTCTAACCACTGAGCAAAACCAGCGAGGGCCAGAATCTGCATTTCAACAAAGTCCCCGAGTGATTCCTATGCACATTAAAGTTTGAGAAGCACTAGTGTATGCCATATGAACCTCACCCTCTTCCCTGATGCCATCCTCAAACTTCTAATATATACAACATTTCTACTTTTCTTTTAAATTTTGTTTTCGGACTTGAAAAGCCTCCTTTCAAAAGACAAATGTCATTAGCATACCCAGCTGGTTACTAGTATGAACCCCCTTTGGGAGCTATTCTTAATCCAATAATCTTTTTAAAGGAGGACGCTGAGGGTAGGGAACATAGGTGATGCCAGGTTTGGGGCCAAGGCAGGAGGGAGAAAGACCCCTACCTGGAGAGCTGCTCAGGTGGGCCCTGGTAGACACAGTGTAGACTGAAGACAGAAAGAATGGAGGTATCCAGGGAAATAAGAAGAGCCTTACCAGAAAGCTCTCCTACTGCAGTCTGGTTCATTCCCAGACATCTAGGGAATACAAGCAAAATCCATTTCAATGCAAACCTTTTTAATGTAACATTTTGTTAATGAATCACGCACAAGTCCTCTGAGAAGGGACACGGTAATTGTGCTTTGCTCACCTCCTTCCATGGATCTTATAGAACAAGCAGAGCAATAGGACCTGTCCCTGTAGCAGCCTGATTAAGGCAAGCACTGTCCTGTTGGACACTGTGCTCTTTCCTGTAGCAGGGACTTCAAGCCTCAGCAATGGGAAGACAAAGGAGACCAAGAGACTGCTTTTCAGAGAAGTCACAGGTGGAGATGGGGAAGATTATTGAAAAAATTTTGAAAAAAATACTGTAAGTAGAAAGGAAGTAACATTTACGAAGAATCTAAAGGGCAGGCTTTTTCATATATCATCTCATTTAATCCTTATAATCAGATAGTGCTGCACTGACCTGGCTGAGAGTCAGTGGGGTCTTAACTCTCCCTCCCCCCCTGCCCCCCGAGTTAATTCAGCTAATGAATGGTAGGTGAACTAGGTATCTTGCTCAAGCTGAGATTCCTGATTTTGCTCCCTTACAGTTAGTAAGTTTGAGTGGGGCACAGGAGTTTGTATTTTCACATTTCCCAGGCAGTTCTGATGCACAGAACATACACGGTATGTCTTGGAGGGACACAACCTACACATTGAAGGGAGACCCTTTGTCACCCCTGTAGCAAATACCGCCTTTTCCCACCAGCATGCCTTTGACCACACTGCTCCCTCCTCTTGGTCTGAGCTCCATCCTTCACTGCCTGGTTCCAGGCCTTCAAAGATGGAGGAGAAGGATCTGAAGTGAGAAAAATAGAAGTTGAGTCTTAAACCTCGCCATTAACTAGTGATGCTAGGTACGGAAGGAACAACCTCTCTGAAACAGTTTACTTTTCTGTGAAGTAGGGAAAATAAGTCCTGCCTCAACCACCTTACACTGGGCTTGTAAGGAACCAATAAGAGGATTTAACTAAAAATTGACTCGTAGACTTCTACTGACTTTTCATACAGACGTTAGTAATTGGGGGAGGAGTAGGGGCTGCGGAAATGGAAAGACCTGGACTCAAAGTCAGACGTGAGTCAGAGTCTGGCTCTACCACTCACTAGCCCTCACCTTAAACACATAACCTCCTGGAGCCTGTTTCCTTTTGTATAAAAGGAGAATCATAAGCTTTATGACCAATAGCAGGAATGGAAGTAACCTAAACTTCCATCAGTAGGGGAGCAGCTAAATTAGGGGTGCTCCGTCCATGCTGTCAGAGAGAGATGTCTTCTCCCCACTCCAAGCTTCCGTGGAAATGGATGTTTTAGCATCCCAATAGCCTCCCTTCTGCCTTAAGTCACTCCACCCCTGGGAAGGCAGCACAACATTTCTGAGTGTAGGTCTTGGCTCAGCTTCACCCTTTTCATTTTGTGAGCTGTTATGCTGCACAGATGGGTTCCACACATGCAGGTTCAGGTTTAACAAGCCTGCCTGACTAGTTACATAAAACCCCAGCCTCTGATCTGGCCTCTATCAGCAATAATATAATTTGTGGCCTCCATATGCCATCATTTGTTTCATTCTCAAATTGTTCAGAACCTGAAACAGGGGGCAAGGGAAGGGAAGTACTATTTATTGATTCCTCTCAAAACTCCAACATATGTATTGAAAACTGTGTAGTCATTAAAAAAAAAGAGGCAAAAGCATATGTACCTACTATCATGGAAAGTACCTTGGGTATGTTGTTAGGTGAAAACGGTCAGGTCTAAAACGGTATTGAGTGTGCTTTAATTTATATAAAAATAAAGAATGCGTTCACAGAAAAATGCATTTACATTGCTCTTAAGGTGGGAACTGAGAATATGAGGTAAAATGTATATATTCTAACACGATTTTACCTTTTAGCTACGCATGTGTTGTTTTTAAACAAAATATTCATATAATAAATACACATCCATTGCATTATTGTATGTGGGTTTCCACTGCTCTGAAATGAGAATACTGACTTTGAGGGTATAAATGGTGTCATATCTGTGAAGTACCAGATAGACCACCTACACATGATAATAACTATTAATACAGAAATTAATCTATACAAATCATAGAATTGACAGTGATGAATCATCTATTCAGTTATTCATCTCTGTTGTTTTTTTTCCACTGATCCATGATCTCTTAGAGGACAGAACCTTCCTTTGTTCATTTTTATGACCCTAGCAGTGACTACATTGTCTTATTTATAGCTCATTTTCTAGTAAACATGTATTGAATAAGGGGTGAGAGAACTGGAAATAACATTTTCATATTCAACATGTATCAGCGCATTAAGTCTCTTCCCTCTTCCTTTCATATACTATACTCAATCCTAAGACCGGGGAAAAATTCAGGTCAATTTCATGGAAACAGGTTCTAACTCTTTCAAGAATTCTAAGAAATAGAATAAGCTAAATCACACTCCTTGAGTTAAGAAACCAAATTATAAGACAGTGTTTCTTAGTGATGTGCAATTTAAGTTTCCCTGCTTCAAACCTGGGTCTGCTTTTTGAGGGTCAATTTATATAACTTAAAACATAACTTTGGGACACATAAAAGGAAGTTTGCAAAAATAAAGCATAATATTTGGTCTTCCTAATCAGAGTTTGCCATAAAAGCTAGCTATAAACTAAGTCTCTAATATGTTCCAGCAATATTAGACATAGAAAGATCTCAACATGAGTAAGACATGCCTCTATTCCAAAAATATTATACTTGCCACCTAGTAAATTTATAAAGGCCTTAATTGTTAACTTGTTTAAAATTGCTACCTCAACACCTTCTCTCTTACTAACCCACATATCTAATAAAATTCTACATGACATAAAATAGAGTAAGATGATTTTTTAAAATTCCTTATTAATCAATAATTATGCATTTTGCAGTTACAATACTATGAACCTCACTTTGTTAAAACATAGACACACAGCTTATATGTGCCTGAATTTCTGCAAAACATGTAGGTGCTGACCTATATACTTTGTAAATGTATGTATTTAAAAGCAAAGCAATATTTATTTAGCAATATTTATTTTAAAACATACTAAAATACGATGTGATAGCGATTTAAATTTAAAAACGGACTTTACTGAGATACAATTTATGCAGCTTGTACCGTTTTATGAATCTGAAAATGCATACATCTATGGAAATGCCACATCCCTAAAAAGTTAGACATCCTTCCATCACTCCAGAAAGTTCCATCCTGCCCCACCCCAATCAATCCCTACCCTCACACTCTCCAGAGGCAACCACTGTTCTGATTTTCATCACTCTATATTAGATTTGCCTATTCTAGATAATTTTATTACAAATAGAATTCTAGATTGATTCAGTTCTTCCCTTTAAACATGTTAGAGAGGTTCCCCCATTATCTTCTGCTTGCTTCGTTTTTAGGAGAAGCCCATATTCATTTTTACCTTTGATTGATGGACGGTAATCTTGGTTTTCTCTGTATACTCTTAAGATTTTCTTTTTATGTTTAGGTTTTCTTTTATCAATTTGACTATGAATTGCCTAGGTGTAGTCTTTTTTGTGTTAATCCTCCTTCAATTTCTTTGAGCTTCCTGGATCTTGGAATTAATTTTTTAATCAAATTTGGTAGATGTTTGCCATTATCTGTTCAAATGTTTTTTTGCTCCAATATCTGTTTCTTCTTTTCTATAACTCTAATTAGATGTAGGTTCAGATCATTTAATATTATCTCATCGGTCACTGAGGACCTATTTATTCTGTTTCTTCTTTTCCTATAACTCTAATTAGATATAGGTTCAGATCATTTAATATTATCTCATGGGCCACTGAGGACCTAGTTATTAATGTTCAGTCCTTTATTCTCTCTTTGCTTCATTTTAGATAAGTTCCTTTACACATCAAGTTCATTGATTTTCTTTGTAGTGTTAAGCCCATTCAATTATTATTCTTTCAGATTTTACATGTTTCTATTCTAGAACTCTCATTTGGTTCCTTTTTTATGACTTTCATTCGTTGCTTGGTTGCCTCATCTATTTACATATATCTAACTTGTTTTTTTTAATTATCAAATTTAAAATGGTATTCAAATCTTTGACAGCTAATGCCAGAATCTGTCATATCTCTGCATCTACTTCCATTGATGGCTCTTCTCCTGGTTATGGGTCACATCTTCCTGTTTCTGCACATATCTAGCAATTTTGTTGAGATTCTAGATTTTTGTTGTCTTCTTTAAAGTTATAAGTTTTGTATTGCCAGTGAATTAAATTATTTGTGGATTATGTTGATCCTGTTGAGACTTATATTTAGATTTTATTAGGTTGGCCCTGGAGTAGGCCTTACTATTTATAAAGCAAGGCCTTTCTGCAGTTTCAGGTGAATTCCCAAGTTTTAATCTGACCAGTTGTACTCTAAGATCTCCCTGCAGAGTGAAATCTTGAGAATCACACTGTCTAGTCACAAATCCCAGTAGCCATTCTCTGCCAGACATCATAAAGTCATGTCTTATATGTACACAGTAGTCAGCCAAAGACTCAAGAAAACCCCAATGCAGATATCTAGAGCTTTTTCTCTGGCATGTTCCCTTTTTTTCACTGCCTTGCTCCTCAAATTTCAACAGCCTCAGCAGCCTCAAACTATGGTCTTTGTTTTCTACATCTTATAAGACTACTCTTCTCTCTTTGGCCTCAACAATCTGGGACTATAATTTTGACAGTGCCCCATGAAAAAAGACCTGGTTAATACGGACTTAGCCCCACATGTATCCCTTCTGTCACTGATCACAGTCCCGTATTATACGCTGTCCAAAGACTGGAAACACTTGCTTCATATGGTTTTCCTAGTTTTATAATCTTTGGAGGGTAAGTGACACATATTAGTTCATCATAACCAGAATCGAAAAACTAGATCTAAACTATATAGTTATAACTGAAGGTGAAATGAGAAATTAGAACAATAAGAAATCTTCAATAAAAATAGTTACTATTATTATGTTTCATAAGAACAAAATTCTATGATGCACTATTATTCCAAAGATGAGGAAACTGGGACTGAGAACAGTTAAGTGAGGTTAGTTGGTAAATAAGAAAGGATTTGAACCAAGACAAGTTTCACATCACAGTCTACATTGTTCCTGTTTCCCACAATGCTTAAAATAATCAAAACAATTTCCCAAAGCAATAAGAATGGAGCTGGGCTTTGAAAAATTGGTGGTCTTTGTATTGGTGAATAGGTGGAAAGGAGCAGAATCACATCCTAGGAAAAGGAAACAGAATGAAGTGGGAAGTGGATGAGAGCCAAACAAGAGAGGCAAGGTTTTGTATGGCATATATTGGAGACAAAGTTAAATAGCTTGTGTGAAGTCAGCTTATAGGGGAAATATAATGTGGGAGGTAAAAAGAGAAAAAGAAAAAACTGTATTGGTGAACAGGTGGGAAGGAGCAGAATCACATCCTAGGAAAAGGAAGCAGAATGAAGTGGGAAGTGAATGAGAGCCAAACAAGAGAGGCAAGGTTTTATGTGGCATATATTGGAGACAAAGTTAAATAGTTTGTGCGAAGTCAGCTTATAGGGGAAAATATAATGTGGGAGGTAAAAAGAGAAAAAGAAAAAAAAGAAAGAATATTGCCTTTTCAAGATTTTATAGATTGTACTTTATTATAATATGTTAGCCACAGATTTTTTTCACACTTACTGGTAACTACATAATCATATACACTCTTCTATTGTAGAATCTTCCCCCCCTATGTTTATATAATCATGAACACTGAAGTTTCTACCAGTCTTATTTACATAGATGATTAAATATGTTGAAAAGAGAAAGCAAAAAGGGAAAAGAGAATTTTTACCTTTGTTTTTGATATACATGTCTGGTTGGTTTTCATAGTGATGTAAAGTATTTCTCTAAGCTACTCAGATATCAAAACGTTTAGAGTTGCTGAAATTCCCATTCTGAGTTCACAGGAGATATCTTGCCTCTCCTCATTTAGCAAAAAAAATTTAGCTACAAAGTCTTCCTCTCAACTTATGACCTCCTCATCCACAAGGATCATAATCCATTTAGAATCATTATTTGAGCAGCCTCCCTGCTGGAGGCAGGGTCACAGACCTACCCCCCAATCGTACCTTGTGAAGAGAATTCCCTTTCTTCAGCTGCATAATGTTGCTTTCCTTGTGTGGAAGCTAACCTTAAAGACAACTATTAGTTTGGTATTAAAGATCTGAAATTTTTTTAAAGATGTATAAGATAGCTTTGATTTTCCTAAATGATATTTAGAATGTGACTGCTTTTGTGCAATTCTACTTAGTATCTAATTTTGTTGATACTGATTATAGCTGCACTGCCCTGTTTGGCTCAGTGGATAGAGCATCAGCCCACAGACTGAAGGGTCTCTGGTTTGATTCCCCATCAAGGGCACATACCTTGGTTTTGGGTTCACTCCTCACTCCCATTAGGAGCTCCTATGGAAGGTAACCAGTACATGTGCCTCTCTCACACCTATGTCTGTCTGTCTGTCTGTCTGTCTGTCTGTCTGTCTGTCTGTCTGTCTGTCTGTCTGTCTGTCTGTCTGTCTGTCTGTCTGTCTGTCTCCTCCTCCTCCTCCTCCTCCTTCCCTTCCTCCTCCTCCCTCCATTTAAAAAAATCGATAGGAAAAATATCCTTCAGTGAGGATTTAAAAAAATACTGATTACAGCTAAGACAGACTGGGCACTTTCTATGTACCAGGAACTGTGATCTCTACAAGAATTATCTCACTGGATCCTCACAACGGCCCTATGAGGTAGGTTTTATTATCATCCCCATTTCACAAATGAAGAAACTGAAGTTCGGAACACTTGAATAATTTGTTCAAGAAACCAGCAGTAAATTATTGTAGTTATTAAGAGTTGATTTCAGAAGTTCAAAAATCTGAAGAAATTAAAACCTAGTCCCCAAGCATATGTAAAGACAGCAAAAGTAATTTCTGTGAGGATCTCACACATCACAAAGATCTTTAAAATCAGATATACATAAATTTAAATTATGGTTCTCCCATTTCCTAGCTAGGGTATGTTGAGAAAATAAATTACTTATTCTATGTTACCCTGTTTCTTTATCTCTACAATGCCATAATATTAATATCTCTTGGTGAGTTCATGATGATTAAATAAGATAACATCTATAAAGCAACTGGTACATAAAATAAAGGGAATAATAAGAATAGCTACTATTTGACTCCCCATGTTGAGTCAAATTTAAAATTCAGATTTCCCTAAATGCAGTTCTATAACTTACAAGTCTCGTGACTCTGGTATGGTACTTAAATTTTCTAGGCCCCAGTGTGCTGATCTGAAAAGATGGTCATAACAATAATTTATCCTCTCATGAGGTTGTAAGAACTAGGTGAAGTATACAGCAGTCCCTGACACTCCATAAGTGTTCGGTGTGTTATGTTATGATGAGGCTACACAAAATGACATAGTGGATTTGTTCAAAGTTCAATGCATATGAGGACCAATGTGCATGAGAACTCGATTTAGAAGAAGCCAATAATCTTTGAAGAAATCTACTATTTTGTGTTTGCATCCTGGCCTGGCCCTGGTCTCATCAGACTCCTATCTGCATGCCAGACAGAGCAATGAAGTCCCATGGAAGAGCTGTTCCATAGCAAGGCCACTGTGAACCCCCACTTATAAAGGATGATACAGTTTGGCAAAGTGCCATTCTTCTCCCTACACTTTGTCACCGAGTAGCAAGGACTTTTGGCACAGTGCTGGCTCTCTGCCTTGATGATGAAGCCTGATAGAACAGCGGAGGCGCCCACAGTTCTCAGGAGGAGAATAACAGACAAACAGCAAAAGACACTATGGTTCTTAAAGCATCATCCCTAGCAGCTGAGCCGTGGGATGCAGGATATAACAAGTGCAAGCTCGGAGGTGAGCACATCTAGGGACTCAGAAATAACTGAGAAAGACTTCCCAGAGAATTCAATTACACAGGTGGGGGCAATGAGCCAGAGTAATTTGAATAGTGACTAATAAGGTGACCTCATTTATATCCACAGGCTAGAGAGATCTAGATAAATTCAGGTTACATTATAATAAAAACAAGTACTTATTATTTTTATTGTGGTGGAATTGCACTTGAAGCACAGATTTTGCTCTGAGCTTTGGACTGCACCAATTTTCTATTGGCACAGACCCAACTTTCTAGTGGTTTGAGTTTTGACTTTCCCTTGACATTGCTTAGTGGTCAACATGAGTAAGCTTTTAAGAAATTGTGTATTTGTTCCTTAAGTACATTTCCCTTTACAAAATGCTGACCTGTTTTTTTATATACCTAATTAACATTTACATAAACCTTCATGTTTGTGCTTTTCCTTGCATCCTCTGAGAATAGTTATTTTTAAATAGACTTCATTAACATAGGAACAATTAGAAATAGGAGGCCCTGCATTAGTAGGGCTTAAAAAATACATTCTTCTTAGGAGTGTTAGCTCAAGAGGTTACCATCACAAATGTATGTGTGACAGGCATATCTAGTCCGATTCATACTGCAAACTCATCAGAAAGATTAGAGGATACATTGAAATTTTTAAGTTATTTTTTTTGTTTATTTATTTTTTAATATTTAAGAGAGCCACAAAGCTACAGTCATCTTGCTGAAGGTCTCATAAGTATAACACCTAGGAAAAAGGTTAATTTTAATCAGAAGGCCAATTTATAAATCCAGAAATGCTGAAGTAGAATTTTTTGCTTTACTTAATTTCTCTGTGAAATAAATCGCTTCTCCCAACAAAAAATCTCCAAAAAGAGTTTGATATGGAAAAACTATTTATTTTTATTTTTTAAATATATTTTTATTGATTTCTGAGAGGAAGGGAGAGAGAGAGAGATATCAATGATGAGAAAGAACCATTGATCAGTTGCCTCCTGCACCCCCACCGTTACCTTCTGGTTCATAGGTAGATGCTCAACCACTGAGCCACGCCAGTTGGGCATAAAATTTTTACATAATGAAAATTGTATATATATAAAACTCTCCAAAAAGAGTTTACTTATAATCTGTGAAATGATAGTGAGACTGCTCAAGGAAATGAAGCATATGTTTTCAATAGAGAATAACAAAATATGTTTGTCTCTTCAAATTTGACCTCAAAAAAAGTGATGTTTATTTGGCAAACCAGAGAGTTAAGCTGCTTCATGCAAGAAACACAACATCTGTTTACTATGAAATGTATCTTCATCTAACCCTGCATTGTAGGCATTAGTAAGAATGCTATTAGTTGTCTGGATGGTTAAAAATGGACTCCTCTTCCCGGCCAGCATGGCTCAGTGGTTGAATGTTGACCTATGAACCAGGAGGTCATAGTTCGATTCGCTGTCAGGGCACATGCCCAGGTTGCCAGCTGGATCCTCAGTAGGGGCTGTGCAGGAGGCAGCTGGTCAATAGTTCTCTCATCATTGATGTTTCTATCTCTCCCTCTCCCTTCCTCTCTTTGAAATCAATAATTTTTTTAAATGGACTCCCCCAAATATTTCTTAAGTGACAACTACTCATTCCCATATTTATATACAGAAAGCATGCCAACACCAGTATCTAACCAAAAGATTATTGGTTATTTCTGATGCACATTCAACCTTAAATGCATAAACACTCTGAAGAAAGATAAATTTTTCAATGCTTCAGCAAGAATTTCTAAGCAGAGGCAATACTATTGTTACTTAATAACTTTCTATTGAACATTTAGAGCCACTCTTGTAAACATTATATGGACTATATTACTTATCTAATTATAACTATACTAGAGGCCCAGTGCACAAAATTCGTGCATGGGGTGGTCACCTCAACCCAGCCTGCACCCTCTCCAATCCGGGACTCCTTGGGGGATGTCAGACTGCCGGTTTAAACTGGCAGTCGGACATCCCTCTCATAATCCTGGACCACTGGCTCCTAATCGCTCACCTGCCTGCCTGCCTGGTCAACCTTAACTGCCCCCCCCTGCCAACCTGGTCGCCCTACGCAGCCTGCTGTTCAGTCGTTTGGTCATCCCTCACTAACCCCCTGCCGGCCTGGTCGCCCCACACACCCTGCTGTTCAGTCGTTTGGTCGTCCCTCACTAACCCCCTGCCAGCCTGGTCGCCCCACACAGCCTGCTGTTCAGTCGTTTGGTCGTCCCTCACTAACCCCCCTGCCGGCCTTGTCGCCCCACGCAGTCTGCTGTTCAGTCGTTACTGTGATGGAGTCCTGGACAATTTGCATATTCCTCTATTATTAGTATAGATAGATAGGATAAGAAGCAATCTTACATCTGTTAGCAAATTCAGTTCCACATTCCTGGCGTCCTATATATTATGCTTCTTGAAATTCACCCCTGAACAGATTTTAACATCTTCCTGGTTCCCTCCTTAATTAATATGTTAAATAATCACCCCCAACTGCCCCCCCTGCCAGCCTGGTCGCCCCCAACTGCCCCTCCCACCAGCCTGGTCACTCCACGCAGCCTGCTGTTCCGTTGTTTTGTCATCCCTCAATAACCCCCCTGCTGGCCTGGTCATAGGCAGCCATTTTGTGAGGATGTGAGGGTCAATTTGCATATTACCTCTTTATTATATAGGATGGGGAAGGTGCTATTATTATCCCTATTTTACAGAGATGAAAACTGAGGTTTGGAGAAGTTAAAAAACATACCTAAGGTCACATAATCAGGTTTTAGAGGCATAAGTCTAACCCATGAAATATGTATTCACAAGCTTGCACTTATTCACTATATTATGCATGAGTCATTGTGATAAGAGCTAAGAGGGAGATAGAAGATCACTAAGCCGGAGTTTCTGCCTCAACATGTTTATAATCTCATATGTAATAGAAGGAGACACCACCACGGTACAGAACCCTCCAGACATACCAAGTTGTCCCAAGACTCCGTCATTTCAGCATATCCCTCATTCCAAGGCCAGGGGTTTCGACACTTAGGGAAGGGAAACTTTGCCCTTAAATAGGCCCTGTTGAGAAATTGAATTTGTCCAGGATCATGATTACAATTTTGCATACCTATAAACTACCTGGTACTAAAACTTGAGATTCAGGAAACTGTTGTGGGGTCTTGGAGGGATGAGGTAGAGATACCTGCCATAAAGGATCTCAAAGGGCAGCAGGAATTGAGTGTAATGTGGGAAATGTGGCAGAAAGTGTCTGCTTTCGTTCCTAAAATCCCTGTGGTTCCAGTAGTGACAATGTGGCTACTTTGCCTGGTTAGAGAAAAGCTAGCAACTGAAATATTTATTTTCCATTTGACATTACTGAGATTTGGCTTTGACAAAGCCATTTTCATAAAGCAGAAAAACAACTTGTTTCACAGGTCTTCCTATTTTAATGCTATTTTTTTTCAAGGTGCATAATAGCTTCATTCTCTAGCTTCTGAAGAACATTTTTCTCAGTTTATTTTGACTAACCTTGTGTAGAAGTGACCTGAATTAAAATTGCCTAGTCTATTACTTATTCTTCTCTCTAAAATTACAGTTGGACTATAATGTGAAAATTTCTATTGCTTTTCAACATGAAATTAAAATTACATAGTTATAAAAAGAAGAACCTCGATTTACAGTTTTTGCAAAGAAGTCTTGGACTTCCAAGTATAATTACTTACAGCTCGTTAAAATGCAGTTTTATTAACCCAGAGCTAAAGTTTCTAGTAATAGTGGATTTTTTATAAGAATAATTATAACAGTCATAAATATTAAGCATGAAAGTAACACTCTACACTTAAAGGGAATATGTGTGCCCACATCTTTACCAAACTTAATGTGAAAAGGAAGACATTGAAGGAGTTGCCAGATTGTTAAAGAGCCAAGCACAAGCTCTGTAGTTGGATGCCTAATTAAAGAAAGGCATTATAATAAAATGTTTCCAAAATTTCTATGTATGTAAAAGTCAATGGATAAAACATATTGAATAATGGGAAAGGTACCTAGTAGCACTTTAAATAGCCTTTTCCCTAAACCATTCTGGGGGAAAGAGCAGGTAGAAATCATATATTCAGAAGAATACGAATTTTGTGAAAATGTGAAAAAAATGACTAGAATAAAATATATTTAAACATTAACAGCAATAATATGTGAATGGCAGATTTATGGCTGATAGTTTCCGCTTTTTAATAACTTTCAGTAATATCTCGGCTTTCTACAATGAGCATATATTTCTTGCAGTTCACCTACAAAACTTTCAGTACATATAGTTTTCATTTCCATGATTTCTAGTTATTTTTTCATAATGGTTTATTCTTGTTCTGTATTTAAAATGTTATCCTTTACATTTCTCTGGATACTAATTAAATGGACTACGTTTTGTGATTACCTGTCTCTTTTAAATTATCTTCTGCATCCACTGGCCCAGCTTGTCCACAGGGAGGGATAGGAGTTGTTGCCGACTTGCACAGTTGTGTTTTCTGTGTGTTAGGGGGATGGGAGTTCTGGGGAAGGTGGATGTGCCACTGGACTACATACCTCCATGGTAGGTCTTCTGGAAAGGAAGGTCCTCTCTTTCCAGGTTATGACCAGTCACTAGGAGCACTGCCTTGTCTCTACACCCAAAGTCCTACTCTCCTTGCTCCTACCTGTGGGTGGACAGGGACGAAGCCATCCCTGGAGCACCTTGTGCCTCGTTGCTTCCACAAACTTTGCTATGAAGCATCTTTGTTCTGCTTCCTCTTGGTTTGGCACCTCTCTCTGTAGATTACATCTCCCTTCTCCCAGGACTTTTCCTATTTTGTGAGAAACCAAAACTTGTCTTGAGCATGTGCCACATATTTAATGACTAACACAAACAAAAATCTTTTCTATTTTTTCCTAAATATTTGCACTAAAGAGGCAGATCACAAACTGTATTTAGTCTGCCATCATGAAACAAAGTAAATTAAAACCAATTTTAAAATGTTACTTTAAAACTCCCATTTCAGTAAAATTGTTTGCTAATGAAAGAAAATAAAAATAAGGCTGCTATGAACCTTAGGGTGTTAACATTTCTTCTAAATCCTGATTTCTATTCTTTCAGATAAATGCCCAGAAGTGGCAATGTTGGATCATATGATAGTTCAATTTTTATTTTTTGAGGAACTTTCATAATATTTTTCATAGGGGCTGCATCCTTTTACATTCCTACCAACAGTACACAAGAGTTACAATTTCTCCACATCCTTGACAATACGTATTGTCTTTTGTTCTTTTGGCAATGGTCATCCTAGCAGGTGTGAGGCAATATCTCATTGTGGTTTTGATTTGCATTTCTCTGACGATTAGTGATATTGAACATCATAAACCTGTTATTTACCTGTTCATATACCTGTTGACTATTTGTACGTTTTGCTTGAAAAAAAAAGTCTGTATAAGTATTTAGTCCTAAATGTACATATACCTGTCATTTACCTGTTCATATACCTGTTGACTATTTGTATGCTTTGTTTGGAAAAAAAAAAAAGTCTGTATAAGTATTTAGTCCTAAATGTACATCAACAAATAAGTGGATAAGGAAAAATATGATTACATATTAAAATGGTGGTTGTTAGGGGCCGTGGAGGAGGGGGAGTATGGAAAATTGCTAGTCAATGGGCAGAAAGTTTCAACTGTGCAAGATGAATAAATTCTAAAAGTCTCTTGTACAGTATTACGCCGATAGTTAAAAACACTGTATTGTACTCTTAAAAATTAAGAGGTTAGATCTCATATTAAATATTCTTACTTGAACAAAAGAAATTTTTTTTGGCTAGGTCTCACTCAAAGATCTGGTCTTCTTCAACTTCTGAAGAACAGTAGCAGAGAATTTATCTCACTCTTTTACACACTATTTAAGTAGCAAAGATCTGTCTTCTTCAACTTCTGAAGAACAGTAGCAGAGAATTTATCTCACTCTTTTACACACTATTTAAGTAGTGGGGCTGATAAGCAGCAAACTTACAAGGAGAAGCTTACCTAAGGTCAACCCATTCATTGGTGATACAGAGGTGAAGACAGTGAGTCTGATCCTGGTATTTACACCAACGAGAGCCAACCCCACGCTGGGCTGCACTGATAGAGAAGAGGGACAGAAAGTGTTCTGTGGTCATCTTCAAACATTACAACTGAACCATAGCTAAGAAGCAAAAGAAATAACCTTCTACAAATAGCTGATAAACATGAAAAAAAAACCTCAACTGTATTACTAATCATAAAAAGATAGCAAAATGAAATAATCTATTCATCAATCATTTTCATTTATCAGTTTGTCAAAGATTACAAAGTTTGATAGAAACTGGTTTGGGGAAGGTGTAAAGAAATAGCATTTTCTTGTAATGACTTCTTGTTATAACTTTTCTGGAAAGGGAATTTTTACAATATTCAACAAAAGATCCAACAATTCCACTTCTAGATGTTTCTCCCTAAAGAAATGAATACATGGATTAAAATGGATGTATAGATATAAACATTGAATATGTTTTAACATGGCAAAATTATAAGCAACTCAGAAGTCAGACGATAGAGGATTGGTTTCATGTATTATGATATATTCATGAGATAGCTACTAAAAATGATATTGTATTAACACATTGTTAGGAAAATTAACTCCTAATTTGTTTTTCAAAAAGTGATATTGTAGAATATTTGCTAAAAGGGGAAAATGTTCATGATATCATTGCTAAGTGAAACAGAGCAAGCTAAATCATGGTTAGAAAATGATCACATTAAAATATGCAGAAATGAAGAAGTGCCTCTCACACCTTTGCTGTTTTTCTCTTTGAACTCAGTACTTCCAAATTCCCTCCACACCAGCTCATGGTGATCTCAACCAGACCCATGGCTTTAAATACCAAATTTAAGCTAACAATTACCAAATGAATATCTCTAGTTCATATCTCTTCCTGTACTCCAAACCCATCTATCCAAATCTTCACTCGCATAGAACATGTCTCAAAATTATCATGTTCAAAGCCACATAAGACCTACTGTTTTCAGAGTCTACCTCATCTCAATTAATGCCAACTCCATACTTTGAGATACCCAAGAACCTTGGAAACATTCTAACTCCACACTAGTCTTTATATCCCACATTCAATCCACTGGCAAATCTTGTCAGCCCTTCTTTTATACTCCCCAGAAGCTGACCACTTGTCTCCATTTCCACCTTCACTAAGCCAATACTGTGGTTCATCTGGGTTATCACAATAGCGTAACCTCCCTGATTTAACTCTTTTGCTTTGTCTGTTCTCCCTGTTCTAACTGTCTCCACTTATTGTCTATTATCTGAAGAGCAACCAGAGTGATTATGTATATATATATACACACACACACACACAAACACATACAGAGACAGTCCTCGGGTTATATCAGACTCGACATATGTCATTTCGTGGTTATGTCACCATCTCCCATTTATTTATAAAAAATGTTCTGTCATTTCGACGTATGTACGTATGTGCTTTATATTTTTAATTATTTATTTACCGCAAGTGAAAGTCAGGAATTGTTATCTTTCTTTTAATTTTTTTTACTATTTCACTTCATTACTTCTGTGTATGTGCTCCATGTGAGTGACATAGGTGCTCATGTAGGTTGGTTCTGACTTACAGCAAAAATCGCATTACGTTGAGCTGTAGGAAAGGATCTCTGAGGTAAGCCGAGGACCTACTGTATAACTCTTCTGCTGAAAACTCTGCAATGACTTCCTGCCTCACTCCAAGTGAAAGCCAAGTTATCCCCCTATGGCCTGTAAGGCCCTGCCTCACCTGGCCAAGACTTATCATTATCACTACCTCCCCTGCTCACTTCGCTTCAGCTACACTTGCTCCCTTATTGTTCCTTAAACCTCATAACTGTCACTTGCTATTCCTTCTGCCCAAAAATTTACAGATGGCTCATTTTCTCACCTCCTTACGGTTTTTGCTTAAGTGTCAAAAACGAACGCTTCTTAAACTCTCTATTTAATAATACCTCTCCTACTCCCCTCTCCTATTCCTCTCTCCTCACCTGTCTTCCCTATCCCCCACTCCTTGCTTATATTATTTCATAGCATTTAATAACACCTAAGATATGATGCCATTTACTTACTTTCATTGTTAATTTTCTGAGTCTTCTCCCAGCCCAGATGGAACATAAACTCCACAGGGTAAGGATTTTTGACTGTTTTAGTCATTGCTGAACCTACAGTGCCTAGGACAATGGCTGATGTATAGTATGTGCTCCTTGAATAGTCATTGAACGAATGCTGCTAAAGATGTATATTAAAGTGAGCAGTAGTTATTACTGGATCATAGAATTTGGGGTGGTTTTGTTTCTTCTTTTATTCTTATAATATTCTTAAATAGACTATTTTTAGAACAATGTTAAGGTCACAGCAAAACTGAGCAGAAAGTACAGAGATCCCATATACCCTCTACCCCCAACACACCCACAGTCTCCCTACTATCAACATTCTCCATCTGAGGGGCACATTATTTTCAATCAATAAATCTACATGAACACATTGTTATTACCCCATGCACATAGTTTAAACTATGGTTCACTCTTAGTGTTGTGTATTGTATGGGTTCAGACTACTGTATAATGACCATTAACTAATAGACTAATGTAGTCACCATGATAGTATCACAGAATAGGTTCACCGCTCTAAAAACCCTCTGTGCTCCAATTCACATCTCCTTCCCAACGCACCCCTGGGAAACACTGATCTATTTACTGTGTCCATAGTTTTACCTTTTTCAGAATGTCATATAGTTGGAATCATATGTATATAGTCTTTTCATATTGGCTTCTTTCACTTAAAAATATGTACTTAAGGTTGGTTCCTTCATGTCTTTTTTTGGCTTGATAGCCCCTATCTTCTTAGTACTAAATAATATTCTGTTGTCTGAATGTACCCCATTCAACTGCTGAAGGATATCTTGGTTGCTTCAAACTTTTGACAATTACTAATAAAGCTGCTATAGACATTTATGTTCAGGTTTCTGTGTGAACACCACTTTTTACTTATTTGGGCAAACACCAAGGAGCATAATTTCTGGATCTCATGGTAAAAGTATGTTTAGTTTTTAAGAAACTGCCAAACTGTTTTTCCAAAGTGGCTGTACCATTGTGCACTCATGCCAGCAATAATGAAAAACTCCTATTGCTCCACATCCTCACCAGAATTGGGTGTTGTCGTCATTCTGGATTTTGGTCCTTTTAATAGGTATGTTATGGTATCTCATTGTTGTTTTAATTTGAATTCCCCTGATGACTGACAATGTGGAGCACCTTTTTGTATGATTATTAGCCATCCCTATATCTTTGGTGGGTGCTTGATTGCATCTATTGCCAATTTGTTAGACAGATTTCTTTGTTACTTTTTTTTTTACAGTGCATTGGTCTTTTAGACTCATCATGCCATGAGTTCATAGGGAGTGGGGGCCAGCACTCAGGTTCCTTTCCATTGGTTCTCACACAGTGAGCTTCTCTGGGTGGAGCAGGCTGACGCTTCAGTTGAACCCAAGTACCTTTCTCTTTGACTTCCTTCTTTTTCTGGACATTTTCCTTCACACATTTCAGGAAGCTATCTCGGCTCCTAACGTGCTTAATATGCTCAATATGTACATTAATTCTCTTGGCCAGATCTTGCCCTTAACTTGTTTGTCTACAGCAATGCCCACCACATGCTGGGTGACATTGCAGGCTCTTCCAGTTTTGCCATGGGAACGTCTGTTGGGCATTCCTTTTGGAACAGTGCCTGTCCCGTTGATGTCTACAATATCACCTTTCTTGTAGATTCACATGTATGTGGCCAAAGGAACAACTCCACATTTTCCAAAAGGCCTAGAGAACATATACTGGGTGCCTCTCCTCTTTCCTTTTTTAGTCATTTTAGCAAATTACTAGAAGATGGTGGTTCTGGCCAAAAAGAAATTATTTTCTTATTGTTGAGTTTTAAGAGTTCTTTGTATATTTTGGGTAACAGATCTTTATCAGATATGTCTTGCAAACATTTTCTCCCAGTCTGTAATTTGTCTTCTCATTCTCTTGAGATTATTTTTATAATTGAATAAACATTCCACATTTTAAGTGATATATCATAGGTCATACGCCAAATGAGTATTAAATTATTTCAACTTATGTCTGTGTACATAACAGCTTTGCTATATTGGTTATAACATAGAGAGTACACATGAATCAATATAGCCTGAATCTATATAACTGAATATCCTTCTGTGCTTCTTTACTATTTTTAATATACACTTCAAAATAAATGTAGCCATTGCTGGGATTCCTCATTCCATGTAGGCCATGTCACGTCTCAGTTTTTATAGGCACAGCAAAAGCAAATGCTCTGTAAATGCATATAAAGCAAGTGCTCTATTTCTAGACAAAGCATCTGTCCTGAGTCCCATATTTCCTACATGGCGAACTAAGCAGTACCCTCTCCCTCTTTGCCTTGAGTAGAAAGTACCTCAAGCAAATGCTCTAGCCTGCCTTGCTTTGGACCTGTTCTTCTCTACAGCACCAAGCATGCCTTACCAGAAGTCTCCCTAGTCCCAAAGGACTCAGCCACCCAGGACCCACCTAAGCCAAAAGACATTCAAGGAACTCACACTTTCCCAAACCCCAAAGCTTCCAATCAGTCTGTGATCAAAATGCCAAAAGGCTAAAGATCCCCAAATGCCAAAAGTCTGTCCTCCCTCTCAGATTTCCCAAACCCTTCAAAAATTTTAGTTTCAAAATCTTTTCCTTATCTCTATGAAGGCCTGCCAGAAAACACAAGGAAGACAGATGTCACCTGCCCCACTCTCTAGCCAAGAGACTCTATCAATCCTTGTTTGCTTCTAATGGAAAAAGAGCTCTCCTCTATATGGAGGGGCCTTAAGCATGTTTCTTAATTTGCTTGAACCTCAGCTTCTATGTCTGTCAAATGGAGCAATAATTGTCTTCCTTTCAGGGCTATTACAAAGACTAGATATCTAAATCACATGACACATCTTAACTACTCAACCAAGCTACTGTTGTTTGGTTCATTCATTTCTCAGTTAACTCCCTGTCCCTCTTTCCACACCTTTCTGTATTCCCAAGTCCATGTTGCATCCCAAGGCTCTTCCTTGAGAAAGAGGATAGGATATTAATTCCGTATATCTGGTTTATGTAAATCACATTATGAGATGAGCTGTTCCAATTCTAATTCCT
>NW_005370994.1:1581533-1593052 GCF_000412655.1 Myotis brandtii
CTAGATCTGATGTAACACATTGAGCATATTCAAAACCATGACTGGGTCTTAAATTCAACCCGAGGACTGATTTATAGTC
Organism: Myotis brandtii; assembly: GCF_000412655.1. NCBI lineage: Eukaryota > Metazoa > Chordata > Mammalia > Chiroptera > Vespertilionidae > Myotis > Myotis brandtii. Next base: position 1,581,613 of record NW_005370994.1, read on the forward strand.
AACATTTATAATCACCAGGGAACATTTTACTATACAGTCATAGAATCTTACAGATGAAAGAAAACTGAAGCTCAAGAGGTCTCCTATCTTCACCCACAGTGATCTTCCCTGTGATCAGCTACACTCACTGCATTGCTCTGATTCACCATGCTAGAAGAATTAAACTCCTACTTTTTCAGCCACTTACCCTAGATGTGCAGCTATGATGTACACATCTAACCCTGGAATGACTGGGAAGCAGCAGCTGGAGCGGGCCTCCATGGTCAAAGGTGATAAAAAGGCTCTGTGCTTTTGCTACCTTCTTCTAATGACCCAAGGTTGCTGCCTATGCAGCCTCTGCTATCTTATCATAATTTTGACTGCTATGATGCTAACCTGCTATTTCTTTTCATTGTTGAAAGGAACCACTTTTAGATACTATTCTCTTCCTGATTCCCTCTTAGCTACATTTCTGATATATCCCCACTTCTACTTTGCTGATATGTTCATTTATAGTCAAAGGAAAACTTAAAGATTGGTTGGCAATTTTTATCTCAGGCCATGCAGCATGAATGACCCTGAATCTCTCCAACAGAGAACCACAGTGTGTAGTTGAATGGGCAATCTCTTGAAGCAAGGCAAGGCTTAGAGACTCAGCTCTGAAATGACTTATTCCTGATTATCTGCATTTACGTGACAAGCCATAAACTGAGGCTTAGTTTTTTTATCTGTAAATGAAGGACATTATATCAAACTTATAGGATTGTTTATATTGTAATCCTTTGATAACCCCCCTCGCTTAAGTTGCAAACATCATCTATGATTTTAGTTTTATTTAATTGTGACTGAATAAATGAGGATAATAGGCCTACTATCTGGTAAACAAGGATGGTTACCACCAGTAGAATCCAACATGGCCTTCAGAACAGATATGATAGCTTCTCAAACGGACTGTTTAATTAAATGTTGCACTATGAGCATGGAGGAATAATTATAATCTTAACTAAAATGTAGTGATACTGTAAAGACTGTGGTCATTACTAATGAAATGTTTGCAGAGGGTAAACATCTTCCAACCATCAGCAAATCAAATACCAGAATGGCAGGAGGTCACCTGGTATTTGAAAGACAAACTAAGAAGTAATTACAAGGAAACCAATTAGAAGATTAACAAATCCCAAATGGTTCAATGTCATACAAGTTACTATTTAAAAGACAGAATTTTAAATTCAGAAGATAAGAATCTTGGAAATCCTCCAGTCAAATCCTCCTTGGGGCTCACGATGTGATTTGCCCGTAGTCACACAAATACTTTGAATGAGAATCTGTACCTAGTTCAGGTGATATTTTTTAAAAGTTTAACAAAAATAAAATTTTAGCTATTATCCTATATAATAAAGAGATAATATGCAAATTAACCCTCACACCCTCACAAGATGGCTGCCTCTGACCAGGCCTGCAAGGGGGTTAGTGAGGGACGACCAAACGACTGAACAAGCAGGCTGCATGGGGCGACCATGCCGGCGGGGGTGGGGGGAGGCTGTGAGGGGTGACCAGGCCAGCAGGGGGGGCATTTGGGGGCGACCTGGCCAGCAGCATGGGGCAGTTAGGGGTGACCAGGCTGGTAGGGGGGGCAGTTAGGGGCAACCAGGCAGGCAGGCAGGTGAGCAATTAGGAGCCAGCGATCCAGTATTGTGAGAGGGATGTCTGACTGCAAGTTTAGGCCCAATCCCGGGGATCAGGCCTAAACCGACAGTCAGACATCCCCCAAGGGGTCCCGGATTGGAGAGGGTGCAGGCTGGGCTGAGGGGACCCCCCCACCATGTACAAATTTCATGCATTAAGCCTGTAGTATAAGATAAGATTAATTGTTCAGTGCTCATTAAGAGCCATGCATTATAGAGAGCATTTTATGTACATTATCTCATTGTTTCCTCTCAACCCAATGAAGTGGGAAGTACAGTATTTTCCATTTAGGAGGTGAGAAAACGGAGGCTCTGAGAGGTCAGTAAACCACAGCACTGGTATGTGGAAGCATCAGGCTTCAAATCCAGATCTGACTCCACAATTGGTGCTCTTTGCATTAGTTTTCCTCTTATTCTCAACCTTTTTAAGGATCCGTTATTAAAGATATCATAGTAACTAACCATCTTGGCATTTCACAAGAAAACTTAGGGTAGACGAAGGGTGGGGCCTTTCTGACACATTATCACTGAACCCAAAATGCAATTCCCAGCAAGGTCAACAGACACTTTTCCCACCTTGACCCTTGGTCTGAGCTATTGGTTTCCATGGAGCTTCAGCAAGCTCCATTAGAAAACACATCAAGTCTCTAGGACAAAGACAAAGCCCTTCCCAGACACAGGAATATCCATCATGTTTCTACAAATATTGTTAGAAAGAAAATTCATGACAAATAGCACTGGTGGAGGAGTGAAACATGTCCCAGGATTAAAGACACACAGTCTGAGTACATACAGGACACAATGTTAACACTTCATACTAGTGTGACCTCAGAGCTAGATTCTTACCCTCACCGGCAAAATGAGACAAGGTTTTGGAAAGACAACATAAAACAATTTGAATAACCTTTGAAAAGTTATTTAAGTAGATCATGAAAAATATTTATAGAATACAGCATTGTATTTAAAAAATAATATAGAGTAGGGAACCTAAGTGCTAAGTTTAAAATATAGTCCCTGCCTTCAAAAAGTTGCCAAGCTAGGTAGTAAAGCAAATGTGACTCAATATAGAAACATTTTCACATCTGGTTTTCTATCCTCATTATTTCCAGGTTATAAGTAATATTGGTACATTTGTAATAAAATATTTCTTTTACCTTTTGAAATTTTTTCTTAGGATAAACTTCTAATTTTAAATTATATTTTACTGATTTAAGGCATAGGTTGGGCTACCTATTGCTGTTACAATTAATCATCCTGAACTATAGTGGCTTAAAACAACAACAACCACTTTTTTATTAGTCATCATCATTCTGGTGTTGACTTAGACTCAGCCAGGCAGTCTCCCTCTGGGTCTCTGAGATGGTTGTACTCAGTTAATAACTGGTGCTGGAATCATTTCAAAGGCTTCCTCACTTAGAAGTCTGGTGAGTCTATAGCTGATGCTGGCTGTGGACTGAGACCTCAGCCAGGGCTCTTTTTCATATACCTACACAAGGCCTCTCCATGTGGCTTCTCCATGTGTGCTCCCTGCTTCCTCTTGGTATGGATTCTAAGCACAAGCACCCCAAGAAATATATGCAGAAACTGTATCCCTTTAGATGCCCTAGAATTAGAAGGCATAGCATCAATTTGGTTATAGTCACAGACCTTCCCAGATTCAAGGGGAGTGAACAGCATCCTTTTCTCTCAATAGGAGAACATCAATGTCATATTGAAAGGAGAAGATGATCATGGAAAATACAATCTACCACAGGGCACAATCTAGCAAAGGTCCACTATACTGTGATGAAAATTGGTTATATATACTTGTGCATACAAGCAAAAGGAATATTCAAAAAGTTAGTCACTATCAGACTAGTGTGGGGTAAAAGAATTGTCATTTTCCCAAATGTATGTTTTTGCTACACTGATTTTTCTTTCAAAATACTCATTCATGATACCAGATCTTCTATATTCTCCAGATCTTCTATGTGGCCAGGCTGAAGAACTCAAGTGCAGAATAAGGGGACATAAGCTCTCATAGTGGTTTAGGGCCCTCGGTGGAAAAGGAAGAGATTGAGCCTTTTTTCTTTAGGTGGCAAGAGGCCAAAGGCATCCATTGAAAAGGTCAGTCTGTGTAAGAAAGTATTTTAGGAAGATGCATCTTGGGTGGGGAATGGGGCCCTTCTGGTCAGGGAGCAGATCACACTCCATTGCAATAGACCCTTGTAAAGGTGTGAGGGCCTAAAGAAGGGTGGAAGCAAGAAGAAAGGAAAGGAAGTAGAAGAAGTCACTGGCATAGCACAGATAGAAGGAATGGGATTTGGTGACTGGAGAGTTGTTTAATGAGATGGAGAAGAGAGCCAAGGACCACTCCAAGTTTGCTGGCTTGAGTAAATGAAGAGTGATATAAAGGAGAAGCTCAAGCCCGGCCGGTGTGGCTAAGTGGTTGATCGATTTCTGATCAGGGCATGTGTCTAGATTGCAAGCTCAATACCCAGTAGGGGGCATGCAGGAGGCAACCAATTGATGATTCTCATCATTGATCTCTCTCTCTCTCTCTCTCTCTCTCTCTCTCTCTCTCTCTTCCTTCCTCTCTCTGAAATCAATAATAAATTTTTTAAAAGTCCATCATAGGGCTAGAAACTACTCATTACCAGGAATTATGAGGAATAAAGAATGCTAGAAAGTTAAAGGCAAGTAAATGGAATTGAGTCCAAGGAAGGTCAAGTAGGGGTCAGGGAGAAAGTTTCAGGGGGAAACATGGGAAATCCATTCTTTTTTTTTCCACAGTCCTTTAATAATATTAGAGTTTTGAAGAAACAGACATAGACATGTTTTTGCTAATTCATGCTCAAGACATCAACTCTTCATTTTGCAACTTATACCATCACACCTCTGTGCCTTCATCCCTTACTCAATATTTTCTTTTCCTTGTACTGTCTTCACTGAATAATTTCTACTTTTATTTTATGTTTCAGCTTAAAATCCCCTTCCTTGGGAAGCCTTCCTTTGCCCTGAGACCATATCAGGCTTTCCAGTTACACACACACAGCACCTAGTACACACCTCATTATTTAGTATTTGTAGAAAGATGTTTGTGCTAGTGTTCCTCACTGGAATGTGAACTCCACTGGGGAGGAACACATCCAGTGTGTCTCCCTCTGTATTCCCAGTGCCACCACTTCCCCTGGCACATGGCCAGTGCTCAGGATCTATTGCCTGAATGACTGACCAGCTCTTCCCTCTGAGTTCCTTGGACTAGCTATTCCCAATCTAAATACCTCTAGGGTCAGGAAGTCAAAGTAAAACAAGGAGGGAAGTGGTGAGGATTATGGTAAATTATAGCCTGAGCCCAGCAAAAGCATTCAAATTCTCATTAAGAGCAAAATAGCAACAAAACAAAACAAAATAACACTCTATACTGAATAAAACATATTTTAATTGCCTCCAGATCACAGGCAATCTTACAACTCCATACAACCTGTTTTCTCCCAGGTAGAATTGCTCCCTACATTAGAAAAGAGACAACTATTAAACATGCACAACCAATGGGTGATCTCCCACAGGGCACTCAGACTTAACACAATGACCTTCATTATCACTGTTCTAATAGGAATTCTGAACATCAGCAAAGGGTGCAACTTCAGTCCTGTTCCCACATGTCATCCACCACCCCTTTTTTACAGTCCTCTCCCATTCACTGAATGTAGGACCTACAGAGAAACTCAGGCATCACACATTCTAATCCAATTATTTTACAAATGAAGAAACTGGAGCAAATGACTTCCTTGACAGGTCACACAACAACCAGTGATTAGAGAGATGGAGAAATATGCTAAGAACCCAGACTCCTCCAAGTGCTGTCCAATGTTTTACCCATGTCATTACAGCCTCTGAAATAAAGCTCGAGGTGACATTTGGCACTGAAACACCATGGAAATATTAAATACAGAAATAATTTTTGTCATGTGTCTATTTTCAAAATTAAAGATAAATATACATATGAATAAACATTCTCACACACTGCTTTTCTATAATTCTGGGCATGACCCAAACTGGGATCTGAAATTGATCCCTTGCTAATGAGGGACAACTAAGAGGCAAAGATTTAATGATGGAAATTGTTTATAGTTGGCCATAAATAATGCAGTAATGGAATATTTATTGATCCCAGGTTCAGTAACTCAAATGAGTGATGGACTAGGAAATGCCTGCCACTTTCTGAAGGCTCACAGGCACACGCAGTCCACCCTCTTAATGGAATGTGCTAAAGCAGAGAGCCAAAAATTGACTGAGCTATCTGGACACTCCAGGCTGACTCATTTGCAAGATGGTTCTTTTCTTAGATTCCCAAGATGGCAAAGACATAACATTAGTTTTTGTACATTGAAAAAAAAAATGATGTGACCTTGCTTTCTATTATTGCTGTCAAGCTGAGGAACACAGAGAGGTGTCAAAATGGCCTGAAATGTAAGTTCATTTCATGGCCCATCTGTCTCACCAAGGACCAGGGCTCTCCTGAAGACCCTCGGAATCTCTGCACCCCTGTGCTTTGTTTGCATTTCAATTTCCTCAGAGCTCTAGAAGCTATCCAATTCTACAGCCTTGACGCCTTTCTCCCTCCTCCACGCCTCCCTGGCACGAGTGCCAAACAGAAACCACCTTGCTGCCTCCGTTTAATCACAGAATGACAATATTTCAACATAACAGAGGGGCTGTTTGTGCTTTATCTTTTACTGCATTTTTATGGAGAGCAATATATTTTCTTCCTTTCCTCCCCTGATACTGTAACAATCTTCCCTAAATTAAATATGTAACAAATTTCTCATACGACTTTATTCCCAGGCTCTTTTTAAACCATCATTAAATATCTTCATGCTGTTTGACAGTTATTCCTCATGACTTTATTCCCAGGCTCTTTTTAAGCCATCATTAAATATCTTCATGCTGCTTGACAGTTATTCCTCATCAGTATGTTACCTTAGAGACTGCCTGCTGTAAATGGAGGTTTACAGTGCACAGAGCGGGGGGGAGCACTGAGGAGCTGATGGGGCGGGGGGATGGCTGGACCCTCACTCACAGAATAGTCAGGGACAGGCACCAGGGAACCAGGGAGGTACACACTTGAGAAGTAGAGGTCATCCTATTAATCTTTGTATCCCCAGGACCTAACTCTGTTCCAAGTGCAATGAGGTGCTATGGAGATATTGGCGGGGGCGGGGGGGAGGAAGAAGAAGGAGGAGAAAGGGTAGGAGAGGGAGACAGGAAAGAGGCTGAAAGTTCAGGAGATGTTCAATGAAGAAAGAAGATAGGCAAAAAGGACATCAGAGAGAGATTTGGATAAGTGTTCTAATCATTCATGGGTTTGATCCAAGATAAGATGTGCATAATGATGGCAAAGTGCTTCCTCAAGGACCACAGCTACTGAAGAGTATGGCCATCTGCCGAGCAGTTTCTGAGGCCTGAGCCCACACCCTGCAGTGGACACAGGCAGCTGTGATGCAAGAAGCATCTGACAGGCAGGGTGGTGGAGGACAAGTGGTGGGGGAGTCGGGGTGGGAGGTTAGGCTGAACCACACTGCCAAAGGTGGAGGTCACAGGACTGGGGGAAATGTGTGTCATAGTAAGACTGAAATAACTATGATATTTGGGAGAAAAGTACATGGACCAAGATAGAAACACACAACTTTTCTGTAACAATTCTACTTGTAATTATCTGCATGTATTGATCATATCACTGAGCTTATCTGAAAGACAAGAAAACAAACTAGGATTCAATGTTGGCTACAGTCATAGCTGCTGTGTCCATTTTAATGTACAACTATTCTCTTTAAAACGTAGTACTTGTGGTATTGAGTAATAATTCATTCTAAGTGCCTCATTCATGTGCCCTTTGCAGATATGTGGATCTCATCTAATACACCATTAAAAAAACAACAACACCCTGGACACTTGAGCTATATTTATGTCCCTTACATAACAAAATTTGTGTAGAATAGTGCTATTTTGATACTTGTTATTTTTGGTGTCAATCCAGACATGTAGATGTTACAAAATCAATCACAGAAGAAGGGATTTTTTAATCAGTTTTTAGTGAATAATCTAAGTCAGCCAATATTTCTTGGCAATCACGCATATTTCTGCCTACAGAATTACTTCCTGTGCTAGACTTCCCACCAGGCTCTAATATGGTATACTGCTAATGGTGATGGTCTGTTTATAATAGAATGAACTGTCACCCATAAAGTTTTGGCACCAAGTTTGTTCATTCGAATCTAAGCTATATGAAAATTTTAGGAAGCAGCTTAATATGAAGAAAGTACCTTACTAAACGCCAAAAGAGCTAGTTCTACGTCAGGCCTCACCACTAACTGGAAATGTGATCTTGAATAAATCCCTTCTTCTGACCAGGCATTAGTTTCCTCATCTATGAAATGAAGATCTCGACCAGATGATCTTCAAGAACTGTTCCAACTCTAGCATCTTTAGACCCTACACAAAATAAGGAGCAACATTTAAATCCATAACCAAAATCTCTGGAGGTACAGCAACATGATCATCTCTATACAGTTTCTACTTCAAATCCTTGGAATTCATGGCATTGGCCAAGGTTATAATAGTAATCACTGGTCCCAATAGTTGTACAACATAGGTGCTCAGGAAACAGCCTTTGACATCTGAAAACACGAAGTAGCATGGTAATGCATGCATGAGTCCAATAACACTCTGCCCTTCGTCCATCAGTTCTTCCTCACCAGTGACATTCACTGGGAATAAGGAAGCAGAAAGTAGAGATGATGTGAGAAACACAGAAAACACAAGGCAGAGACAACTGAGGCCCAATTTTTTTGTTTGTTTGTTTAGCTTTAGTTTAGTTTTGTTTTGAAATAATTTTAGACTTAGAGAAGAGTTGCAAAAAGAGCAGAGAGAGTTCCCTTAGCCCTTCACCCAGCTTCCCCTTATAGCAACATCTTGCATCAAGACAGTAGTAATATCAAAACTAACAAATCAACATTGGTAAAATAATATTTATTAAACTACAGATTTTATTCAGATTCTAGTTTTCCACTAATGTCTTTTTCTGTTCCAAGATCCATACCCAAAGGCCTGATTTTAATCGGGCAATTTAAGATGGTCTTTGCATGTAACAGAGCAGGTCAAGTTCTTATGTTATTGGATCCCCTGTAAATTAAGCTCCATGACACCCAAGAAACACTTTGTCCACTCTGTCTACCTCTGTAATTCCAAATGGGAATAGTTCCTGAAACATAGAAGCTCAAACAAATAAATAAATAGATTAATAAAACCAGTTAGATCATCTGACCTTCATTTTTATAGAACAAAACAATGTGATCAGTTACAAGGGATTCTTCTAAATATTTCATTTCCCTTATTTTCTTAATTATCTTTGTTACTCTAAGGTTTTCATATGGCATAATTTTATTAGAATTAGACTTGAACTATTAAGAATTCTGGAAACACAGATAATAATCTGATTACTAAATACCTCCTGCCCCAGGCTAAATACCCTCAGCTGAGGTCCCTTATAATGTTTCATCTTTATACTTCTTATAATTAACCATGCATTTAAAAATGAACTTTTCTTTTAGAATTTTACCTCTACATTTTATTTTTATTAAATTTATTGGGTTACAATGGTCAATAAAATTATATGTTTCAAGGGTAAAATTCTACAAATCACTTGCACATTGCAGTGTGCATTCACCATCCAAAGTCTAGGCTCCTTCCAACTCCATAAGTGAATTCTGAGTCAGAGTTTTTTCATCTGATTATACCAAGTACCTGACAAACATTAGGTACTTAGTAAATGCTTACTGAATAAACATATGGCAACCTTTCTTCAGTACAAAACATTACCTATACATCAATATGAAACAATAAGCCCTTTAAATTAGCATTGTTGATGCTAATAATTAATAAACTAAGCAAAGTTGTCTAGTGGAATGTATTATCGTATTTCCATTCTCTATCTTATGAGAAAACTGAATTCCGGGTCCATATTCTCTAGCAAACCTTTCAGAGGAAGTTTATTCTCTACCCAACCAACAGATCTCTGACCTTCCTTTTCCCTTCAAGGCATATTTCTGACTTACAACAAGTATATTTCTCCTCTTTACATGTTTAGTAGATTTGTCCCCCAAACAGAGTCGAGCTGGTTTATTTTGACTATGGCCTTAAAGTACTTAAAGCACAGTCACATGCTATATGGGACTCAATAAAAAACTGTCCTTGGTGCAATCAAATCAGAGCGGAGACTATGAAAGCCATCCACTGCCATGCTCCCAATGCTTTATGACCACTTCTTCAAACTGTCGCTCTCTCTCTTACACAGTGACTATGCAAGCTCACATCCTTCTCTATGACAGGTACCGCCACCCTCCTGGCAGGGCCTCGTAGTGGGAGAAAAGGGGTTTAAAGCATTTTAGATCAGCTGGCTCATAGATAGGACAGAGTTCCAAGTAATCAAGGATAATTCACTCATGCATACACATGCATTCTCACACTGTAGGAAAATCTGTCTACAAACCAAAAACAAACCACATCCTTAGAGGAATGGAGCCAGAGGCCCTTAGAGAGGATAACACGGTACTAGGGAGGTAAAGTGGCTCACCTAAGACCACACTAGTTAGCACTCTACTTCAGAATGTAAATCGTTGGATTGATTCTTCGAAAATCACTGCTTTAAAACTGGATGTCAAAGGTAACAGCAGCAGGTATTGCAAATTGGACCTTGTTGTCCCCTTGCTTGAAACCTTTTAATGGATTCTGATTGTGCTCAGGGGCCACATTCATCAGCGTGATTTACACGTTCCTGGTGCTCTGGGCCCTGCTTGCACTCCAGCCTCATCTCTCATCGTCCCCTCTCATAGGCTCCCAGACCACTGTCCTACTTGAAGTGGTTCTGTGATGCCTGGTCCATGTACCATGCTATCTCTGGCCTCTGCTCCCACTGCTAGACTCCTGACAGACCCCACCCTCTGTGCTCCCATCTCATGCTATGATTCCCTACATTATACTGCTTAGCCCAGGGTTGAAATTAGCCTCTTTTTTCCTCTTTTCTCCACAAAATAATTTGAGAGTAGCAATCTTGTCTATCTGACTCCCAGTACCTTGAACTGTGCCTGTGCATTACAAGTAGTAAGTATTTTTTCCCCACTCAATGAATACGCTTAAAGAAGGAGATAAACATTCCTGTTAGTTATCTGCAAATGATAACTAATTCTCTCATTAATTCCATTTCCCCCCTAGGAAAATAACACTATATAATTCTAAATCCAAACTATATGATATTTTATAGGTGTTGTTTGCTATAAACACAAAATCAGTTATAATTTTAATTAATCCCAAGCACCATGCTATATCTATGCCTTTTAATCAATTAGGTTACAAAAATACTATATCTTCCCCCTCTATTCCATGCAAAATGCAATTTCTACATGCTGGGTCCTCACAGCTCTACTCCCCTAATTTTGGATTTGCAGTCACATCCATAATGGTTACAGAAGATCACTGTCAGTTCCTCACCCCTGGTACCAGTACCCAGACATGGTGCCAATGGAACCCATAAACCTTCTTCCTAAACCTCAAAGTAAGCAGCCTACACTGCCCTGTATATGCATTCATTCTGTTATAAAGATATATATATGAGCCTAACAACCAGAACAACCAGAATGACCAGTCACTATGATGCACACTGACCACCAGGGGTCAGATGTTCAACGCAGGAGCTTCCCCCTGGTGGTCAGTGTGCTCCCACAGCCAACCTCCCCTGG
>NW_005370994.1:1593229-1607669 GCF_000412655.1 Myotis brandtii
CTCCCCCGCTGGCAGGCCCTGATCAGCCCGGCAACTGTCACCTCGGCAACTGTCACCTCCTCTCTGGCCTGGCCCTGATCGGCCCTGATTGCTGGGGACCCCAGGCCTAGGGGCCCCACCCAGTGCATGAATTTTGTGCATTGGGCCTCTAGTTTTCTTATAAAATGCTTTATAGCACAGTGACATTTTATACATATAAAAGAATTAAACTTTTATTCTTATTGCACATTTTTTCTGATAAGGCCACATGACAATAAATCTGTCTTTCCCACAAGTATTTACATCTCCTGTCTTCCTCCACATGTACATAAAGAATTGTATTTGGATCCCTGCCTAAATAAGCCATAATTGATTTTTTCAGGTGTTTCCTATTGCCATGGCAACAATAATCAAATACCTTTTCATGAATAGCCTTGTCAATCACAATATAATATTCTCACTGAATACAGTCTCCAGTTCTCTTTCTGCCAACGTCTCCAGAGCTTTCTCTTTCTTGACCTAACATTTCCTTCAGGATCTTGGGCCCCATGAAAATAATATATTTAAATAGCATGCATGATTTTTTAAATGAGAACCTCCTATGAGTCCTTTCAGTAATGACACACAAAAGATAAAAATAGATCATGCTTTCAAGGGTAATAGATATTTTAATACTGGCATGATTAGTCAAATGTCTATAATCCTTCTCAAATCACCTTGGATGGTGTTGTTTCATTTTTTTTCTTTTTCTCTCCCAAGGAAAATCATTATTCATCTTAAGAGAGAACATCTTGTCAAGTGTTGCAGTTCAACTAAATAAGGAAAACATCTCTGCCAAAATGCAGCAAATGTGATTACAGGAGGCCAAGGAGAAGCCCATAATTAGATCATTACCATGGAAACAACCTAATTACATGTGTAAAGCAGTAAGGGCTGAGTTGCACATCTGAATATGTTAATACCATTGTCTATGTTATAATGTTTCTGCTACTTAGCCTTCCACAAATATAATCACATAAGCCGTATAGATAAATCCCAACTCAGTTTAAATGAATGAAAAAATACTTGCAGCTATGTGAATGAAATTCAGAGATATTCATTCTCTTTATTATAAACACACACCTATACCCTTAAATGAGAAAAAAATGTTGTGTGCATTAATAATAAATGTATAGTAGCATGTAAATAGTTGAATGACTTTAAGAATGCATTCTGGAATTTTACACTGTGCAAAATTTATTTATAAGGACAACCAAAGTTAGAGCATGGTAATTTAATTTTTTATACCACACATTATTTATACTAAAAAATATTTTATATGGCTTACTCTTAGTTATTTAGAGGCAAGTTATTTTCAAAGTCTCATTTGATCCCTTAAGGCTGAAAGGTGAAAGTCCATTTATTATTCAAGCCACAGTCAGAGGGCAGTGGAGAGGCTACCCAAAAAATTTTATTAATATAGGGGCCTGTTTACTTTATAAATTATCAAATAAAAATACCTGTTCCCAGTTGCCTTTTAATGCTTTTTTGCAAACACTGTTGTGTTTGAATTTCTTAAACATCTTCTATTTTCTGACCCTCCTCATTCAGTCATCTCTGACACTGGCTGTCACTTGCACTCTGGGCAGAAACTTCCCCTTCCCTCTGAAGGTCTAAGCAGGACTTTGATGACACTGCTCCAGTCCTCTCAGGCAGTGCCATTTGGAAAGTATCTTCCCCAGCAGCCCCAATATTAGCTAGTCCCTCCCCTACCTCTCCTGGAAACAGCATGGCTTCCAGAGGGCAAGAGAGGAGATGCGAATGATCCTCACTCCTGCCCCCCTACACACACACACACACACACACACACACACACACACACACACAGTCAGGTTCCGAGGGAACACCGAGCTGAATGTAAGGGCATGAAGAAGGGCCTTTTCATTTTCTCACTGGTCTGCATTTTTCACGCAATCTATGTCCCAAAGTCTAGTACTGCTCCTCTCCTTCTATTATTCCCTACCCTTTCCTGTAGACACACTGGTCTCCAGCTGAAGGGGAAAGGAGATAAGAATGGAAAGAACTGTGGCTCTTTGGAAGATGGAGATGCAAACCCATTCTGGAGCTATCTTCTACATGCCTTGTTTAACTTTCTTCCCCCAGTTTACCCCCTCCCCCCCCACACACACACACACCTGGGAGTGAGAGAAGTACCAAGTTAATCAAAAGCTTAAGGATCCTGGTTCCAGATAACAATATCTTTCTTTCTTTGACAGAGGGACCAAGGGTTATGGCATAGACACAGGTCACTAGCTGGGGACAGAGAACAGAGTGCATCAACATGAGCACGGGATCTGAAAGAGCCAGGGAACCTCATGCAGGGCAGATAGCTGGGCTTAGTCAGGCCTTGTTTCTGCCTTTGGATTGTCACCTTTCCCACTAGGCCCTCAACTTTCTCCTCTCTGTGAAGCAATAGGATCAGACTAGATGAGGTTTAGGTCTTCTGTAAGCTCCAACATTCTGATTCCATGGCTGCAATGTGGGCTGAGCTAAACCCTACTTCCCACCGCCTTCCCTCCCACCTTCAGCCTGGGTGGTCCCAGGCAGAGATGCTGGGCTCATTCAGGCTCCTCTGTCCTTTACTGCCCAGCCATGCAGCCTGTAGAGCTCACACACTGCTGGACAGAGAGAAGGAGACTGAAATGGAGACAAGATTACTATATTTCGGCTTAAGCAAGTCACATACCTCTTTAGGCCTTAATTTATTCTTCTGTTGAAAGATGGCAGGGGAAGGGAATCTGGAGGGCCGGTGAGTGAAGGGATCTCTACAATCCCTTTCAGTATTACATTTCATGTGCAAAATTAATTTTCTTTATGTACTACTTTCATCAGCTTCCTCCCATACTCAGCCACCTTTAGTGACTCCCCATTTTCATAAATTCCAAGTATAAAAGCCACTGCCTTTCAGAACACTCTTTAATCCAGCTGCAGCGTTCTTGCCCTATCTGATTCCCTCTATACTCTTTCCACATGATCTCTCATTCCCCAAATCACTGGTCTAGCCCAGTTTTCTCCTGAGCCTGATGCTGCTTCCTTACTCATGAACCTGACACATGGTTGGGCACCCAATGAATGCTTAGTGGCTGGGCTGTTGAACCAGTCTCTCCCCCACTATCCACACCCCATCCTGGTTTCCAAAAAACAGATTGGGCCTCTCCCCAGCTGGGAGGCTGGCCCTGGTCCCTCTAAATTGCATAATCATGTCCTTCTTTAATCCTCAGGTTTTATGTTGAAACACACCATTTAGGGCCTACAGTCATGACCTCTTAATTATGTTAAACGTGTGTGGAAACTTTAATCTACTTATTACAAGTAGACATTCTGAAGACTAATAGCAAGTTTTCTATTTCTTCATAATTACCACCCCACCTAACCCCATGCTGAATCCTTGATAGGTACTTAGGAAATATTAAATTGATTGGTCTAGAGGTGCTCTGAGAGCATTTTCTCTACCAGGGATAAATTTCATCCATATCATACAATCTCCACTTGGCAAAAGGCTCATCTTTCAAGGAGAAACTTAAATGGCAGCTTTAGTGTGGCTTTTTCCTCTCCATCACTAGGCTAAGCTTGTCTTTTCTTATATATGTCTATTGGCACTTGTCCTGTTGCTATTCTTATTTGTTTATACATCTGTCTCCCCACCAAAACAATGAGTTGTTTTTCTTCAGGAAAAGAGACACATTTCACTTTTGTTGTATTTCTATGCCCACTACTGCTCTTATATTATAAGAAATGTCAAATACTGTTGAATAGATGTATAGAATGAATGCCCATACGTTTAGGAAAAGACTGAATTTTTGCTATGTGTTCACTCTCTCTCTCTGAAAACTCCAGAAGCAATTTTTGACAATATGAGATGAAGGACTAATGTGAGGCTTGACACTAAATTTATAAGTTCATGTTCTAAGCTATATATACAGAGTCAGGGGATAGGTTCCTAGTATCTATGCCAATTCTGCCCCCTAATTACCTTTAATAGATCTGAGTTGGCAATGCATTCTACTATATTCTTGTGGTTTTGAAATCCACATTTGACAATCTTAAGCATTTAAAACCCATTATTTAAAATTAGCAGAGTTAAAATATTAGAAACTACAAAGAACATACTTGTTAACAATATTTTCTCCTGGGGTGGTCCATAGATTGCTATGAGACTTAAATTGCTTCTTTTAACACCGCACGTGTACCTTTCGTTATTACCTACCTTGAAGTTAGTTTATTAATGTATTTCTTTTAATCTCTATTGGATACATATTCTTTGAGAGAAAAGAGAGTTTTACATGTCTCTGTTCTCTGTAGCATGTGGCACAGTAATTTCTATGGGGTCGGGGCTAAGTAAACAGCTACTGTATGAATCTATTAAGGACCATATTCCAAGTTTCTGATGACTATTAAAGCTGAGCAACATGAAAGAAATTACTCTTATCAAAGTGTCAGCAATGTTTATCCCTTTCCTGAGCAACTAGTTTGTTTTACATAATGATTTTAACAAGTTGTATTATTGCTTCCATTTCTTCTCTTAAAATTGTCCCCTAGACACCCGAGATCCAACATGGCGAAGCACTCACAGCAAGTTCATGGGACTTCAAGGTACAATTTCATATACAAAAGTCTGTCTTCTTTTCCTATATTTATTTTCACTTTATCTAATTTCTCCTAATAATTTCAATTTGGTATTACCTTGCTAAATAATGTGCATCTTTGTAAGCTGTCTTCAATTACTTTCAGGCCAAACAGATATTCATGAACATAAATAAACAGATGCATACATGAAATAAATATAAATATCAAATCTAATATTTCCTGGATTAAAATTGATTCTTGATTAAATATCATTCCCTGATTTACTGTTAATAAATATCCTTAAATTGTTATTACTAAATAACAATTTTAGTTTACATTATAGATTACTCATAATTTGGATTATGCTTAAGAAATATATTTCACTTCTCATGAAATCATCTGATCTTATTACTGCACACTTATAACTTAGCTAGTGGCTTTACAGGGGGAAAGGTAGGATGAGAAAGTAGATAATAATTGTCTTTGAGATTATCTTTGTACTTTTAAAACTGGGATTCAATAATGGCTAGCACAGCAGTTACCATGAGCTAGCATTGTATTAAGAATGTGTCATCCTCATTTAATCCTCACAACAACCCTAAGAGATGACACTATTATTATCATCCCATACTATTATTATTGATGAGGAAACTGAGGCACTCTGGGGTTCAGTAACTTGCCCAACATGTGCTTAAGGATTTTGCTGGCTGCCTCACCTATTCTGGGTCTTCCACATTCTTAAAAGACCAGTAAGGTAGCACTGAAATATTAGCTTCCAGTATTGTCCAGAAACCATCACAAATAATAAGGGGGAAAAGGCAAACCAGATGATCAGTCATACTGCAAGTGAAGACAATTTGCCCCCAAATAATCCACTCTGTTCCTCAAGATGACATCTCCCAGTCTTTGCCCCTCTCAACCAGACAAAGCATTTATGATGGTGCATTAATATAAACTTTGTGGATTTTTTAAATAAATCCAAACGTTATTTAAATGAAAGGGATTGAGAAAAGAGTTTTCCTTTATTCTTGGTAGCAAAATTATTCATTGCCTGCTGCTATTATAAGTCATGTGTTGCTTCAGTCAATACTGCCTGGGGCAGGCTTGGGCTTTATTTGCCATCTTTGTGTTTGAGCCTTGAAATGAGGTTATCGATTTATGATCAGTATAACTCCTGGCTGAGTCCTGGATGTTATGATACCACTAATATAGCACACTGAGGAAATCACCTGCTATCCCTCAAGGCAGAATCTACATCTTGCTCATTTTTGTGTCACTCCAGCACCTAGCACATAATAAACACTCAATGAATATATGCTGGCTGAGTGACTGGATTCATAAATTATTCTCTGGGTATAGATTTTAAGTTTCTAATGGATAGTCTCTGTTTACCACCTTATAGAGTGCTAACACTGAATAGCATGGATATGATCAAGTGAATGAACTACTTACAGTTTTAAGATAAATGGTGAGAAGTGTTTATGTGTTGCTGAACTCATATGCTAGAAGACACGTGAAAATAAGAGCTCTGCCAAAAACAAAAATTTGCTTGAAACCCCATATATTCTATTTCATAAGGAACCAACTTCTTCATCATTAATTAACAAGAAATCTGGCCGTTTTTTACTTCCTCGGTAACATGAAGGAGTATTAAGCTCTCACATACTGCCGGTTTTAAACCTTCATTACCTTAAATATAAAGTGACTCCTAGGTATATGGATCTTAGATAAATAAAAGGCAGTATATATTTCTCTAGAGCATTAGTTGAAAGAGGTCTATCATTTTGTTTAGCAATAAAGGGCTCATTCTGATGCCATACAGAGGAGGTTTCATAATAATAAGTGTGGTTGAGGTAGGAAAGACAGTTCCAATTCGCCTGGAACCAAGATCCAGATATATCTGGCTTTTAGCTTTAGAAGAAACTCCTGTCCATTAAGCTATAGACATCTGGCAATTTACATAGGGAATAAAGAATTTCCTGAAAACTTTCAAAGCATATTTCTAAATGGGGACCAAACTCATGCAGAAATGCTTAGAGGACTGAGTTGGTGGGGAGCCATAGGGAGTCATAGTGCCAGCAGGACTTTGAAGAATCTCCGGGGGAAAGTGTTCTGAGAGGAACAAGACAGGCATGACCAGCCTGCCTCAGCCATGGGACTGAGAGTGAGTGGGAGGGGATCCAGGCACAGTGGCCAGTTCTAGTGCAGCCTGTGACACCCCTAGTGCCATGTGTGAGCTACACCATCCCCCCGTTCACTACAGAGGTGCCCCTTTAACATAGTAGAATGCCAAAGCCAGGAAGCTCTTCCCTTCTCACTTTCCAGAAGACCACCACCTATGGAAAATGGGCACAGGGGGCTCTAGGTCTAGACTGCTGGGCAAGATCTCATCTTCAGATGGGCAGCAGCTGATGGGCAGAGCAGCAGGGATCTGGAGTAAGGGGAGCCCTGGACTGGATCTGTGAGGGCACATGAGGAACCAGTATATCTGGTGTAGACTTTGCAGAGAATGACATACCTATTTGAGTGAGTGGGGCTTATGGCCAGCAAACTATGTCTCTATCCACTACAAAATTCAAGTTCAACTCTAAACGTGAAATCACCTGTACCTGTTGAAAGAGAAACCTAAGAACATTCAGTTTATAAATTTTTCTGTATGATAAAATAAATAAAATTACAAGTTACTATATATCCTTGACTGTCATCATGCTTTATGGTTTCACAAACCATATTTCACTTCTTTCTTAGAACATTGTGAAGGAAACAGAGCCTGCATTATCCCTAATAGATGAGGAACTGAGGTTCAGAGACTCAAGAGATTTAACCTTGATCATACAACTCATGTAACTTCAGTGGCCATACAGTTCCATGAATGAAGCATCTCTGTGTGTTATTCACTCACTGACCCACAATGCATTGACCTCTTGTTTTAGGAGCTCATGAGTACTGACTGATAAACCATGATGCCAAAGTTGGGGGCTAGTTGGAGGAAAGGCAAGGCTGCCATTCCTGCAGACATATGGAGGATTAACTCGTCCAACACTGATCACTCTCCCAAAGCAACCTGTGATGCTGTCTTTCCCTGTCCTTTGCTTCTTCTTCCCCTTCTCTCTCCAAACAGGTACCAGGGACATCCTGTGGTGGCTGGTGCTGGGAGCATAGTGGTTATTTGAAGAAGGAGGATGGGGAGAAGAAAGAGACAACGGGAGAAGTGTGTGACTGGCAGAGAGCAGGTAGAACTGGAAGAAATCATACCACCTCTCCCCACTCCATGCTCTTTAAAAATATTCCCTTTTTAAAATCTCATTTAGCAAAAATGTGTAAATTCAATTAACTGAACACAGTAATGTACTTACTGGATACAGAAAGCCATGGCAGCATTTTTTTTTCAAGTCAACAAACAATACAACCCATCTGTAAGGTCAGCCAAAACAAAGACCCATAAACTTTGCAGGAGTAACTGGGTTTTTAGCATTTTCTTTTCCTTCTTCCTCATTTTTAGAGCTAGTTGCCCTTTCCCACTTTTTCTCTATGTCCGTGGAAGTCAGTCCACCAAAACAACGCACACAGGCCAAGCAGGAAGCCATGCAGGCTATAGGGCCAGCAGGCCTCGGCATCACTCACCATTGGGTCTGCCCCCAGTGCTCTGTTCTGGACTGGAAGAAACCAGGGAGGGGAAATACCTTCCAACTGATTGCTCTGTCCTAGAAAGAAAAACAGATAAAATGAAGGTTGCCAGGGCCAGCTAGATTGGCAGAGACAGCTTGGCTCCTAAATTCTGCAGAGGGAGGTTTACACCAGGGTCACGCTGAGTGTTTCTTACTTACTGAACAAAAGAAAAAGGTTGTCCCCATCCTGGTACCAGGTGGAGGCTGCCTGTCTCTGCTCCTGTAGTGCAGGTAATTCTCCCACCGTGAAATAAAGGTCAGAGGTGCTGGTTGCAGAAGTCTGATTAAAGAGGTGGGGTGAGCACAATGAGCTTTGAGGAGTGAATCAGAGCCAGCCCTCACCACAGCTATTAGACAAATTCTGTTCCTCCGACATTTACAGAGTGCCTGCCCCATGCAAGGCACTGTGCCACGAATTAAAATTTTAAAGGAATTCGTACAACCTCTATTACCTTTCATCAATAACCCCTGGGCAGGTAGAGTTACTCTTGTTATTAAGCAATATGCTCAGGCCCAAAAAGGTTCTGTGGCAGCGATGATGCAGGGAAGTCCCTGAGCCTGGCTGCCAGTTGCCCACTGTATGAAGAAGGCGAGTCTTTCAACCTCTTCGGCTTCAGTTCATCAGCTATAAAGAGGAGGGTTGACCAGTTAGTCTCTGTTAAAGACTTCTGATAGTTTGTTCCTTATCCTTTGTAGCTAACATTTGTTGAAAACTGTTAACATAAAGTGGGTACCCATTTTATATATAAGCATATTTCTAACATTCTATGATTTGTTAAAGTCCATACTCTCAAAGTAATGCACACTAATTTCATATTTTATTATACTTACACTGAATTCTATATTTTTATATTAAATTATTGGTATAGAAGAAATAAGGAAAGCAAAATTTTCATTCCCCCCCCCAATTGGCATTTCTTTAGTCAAAACTCTCTCCCCTATCATTCCTTGCTATTAGTTTTGCAGGGAAAGTGGAATTTGAGCCAGAGCACCAAGACTTGCAGAGTCATTTTTATTGTTGTTATTTTTGGTTTTAATAGAAAAAAATACTTGCAATGAGAAGACATTTTCAGTTCATCCTAGGGGTTCTTCAAAAGGTTATGCAAGCTTTCCATGAGTAAGAATCTAAAATGCATTCTTTTAAAAATCCATTGTAAATAGGTCTCATGATCTATATATTCTCAGCTGCTACTATACATTTCGGTGGCAGTTTACATTTGTAAAGGATTTTATAATTATTTAGCTGACTCTGGTGATAACCTTCTAAATTAAAGCTCAGCTTCGGTAATGGATGTTTTGACTCCACTTGCCAAGTCCACTAGCAGGAAATGAGTGAAGACCTCTGGTTGGGGAAAGACCTTTCTGTGTGTTTCTAGCAGGGAAACTGTCAACACATTTAATTGAGATTTGAGAAATGGGTAGCAAAATAGCAGTGAATGATGGCATTTGCAAATTAGTTGAGGCCAAGTGAATTTTTGCCTGGAGTGTTCAGGCTGAAAAAAATAAATATGAGGGAAATCAATGTTAAAGGAGAGAATCTTTCTTGTTGCCCTGCTGATTTTCTATGAATTAAGGTGTACATAATTGATTCCGCTTAGAAGTCCCTGTCTTTTATTTTTTTATCCTCTAAGGGAATCTGTCAAATCTGATGTGAGATGTAGGTGTAAGATAAGATGTAGTAGAAACAACCTTTGAACTTACTCTACTGATCAAAGTAAGGGGCAACCTGTATCTCCCCCTACTTAGATTTCTTCTTCTCCAGGGAATCATTTCAAATGTTTCCAAAAGTGGAGGGGAAACGTTTCCATTTTCTTTACTTTCTGCTGTGATACAGGCAAAACCATCAATACCCATTTCTGCCAGTAGCTGACACTCATGGTTATCCATGAACCTACCCAGTGCTCTATTCTCCATGAATTATTGTGCATTTATAAAATTTAAGTATGTGAGGTCAGTACAAAAGTAATAAACTTTGAAATAATGTTAGATAATGAAGGCTGTATTTTAGACATAATCATCTCTAACATATATGTCTGGCAATCTGAGTTATAGAGCAGTTCTCTTTATCTCAAGTGTAACATATTTAATTTAGATTTTTTCAAGAAGTTGCCATATATTTAATACTAATCTCTTCTTGAGAAAACATTTTATATTTTCCAGATAGCACAATACAGTCTGTTTTGCCTTAATAATTACTTAAAATCAGACAAACTTCATATCTATATGGCAGTGTGATTGAAAACCTGTTTGTCCTTTTATATTTGCATATATGTAGAGAATATCATACATCTAACATGTAAAGGTTAACATTTTTACTGATCATTCTGAAATTTTCTCTGATCATACTGTACTACGTTATAGTAAACATTAAGCTCAACAAAGAGTGGGAATTGTTTCTTCTTATGCCTAATTTGTTCTTGACTACAATTATAAATGAAGAGGAAAAAAGAAGATAATCCTTGTCATAAATTACAACTGATTGAACTTTTTTCCTTTTTTTCCAAGGCCTGTGGCTAAATTCTAGAAAAAACTAGACTACATGGATAGTTTTATTATCAAAATTTCCACTGTGATTCTATTCAGCATTTACATGGGGTATCTATCTTTATAAAATCAAAATGTGTTTTCACTAAAAATTAGATTTATTTACTATTCTGATAAAAGGCCTCAAATTTTTCAGTGCAATATTTGGCCATTGAGCTTCAGGAAACACCCCTAAATTTGTATGCCATATCAGGTATGAACTAGTCATTTCCCCATCTTCAACAGACAAAGAGAAAGAAAAAAATGGATTTCAGGGCGGGGGGCAGAGGGAGGATGAAACACATCTCATTTTTACATGACAAAGTAATTTTTAGTCCCTGAAAATGCTTTGAAAATGCATTAGGCTTTAAATTACCATAATTTTCACCCACGCCCATGTAAGAAAAGGGAAGCAAAAGAGAAAGGAATCATAAAAATCTCAGGGTAGTGCATTCTTACTTTATTACCTCGTTGCTTCCAATCCCTGCATGAGTTCCCAGCACTTCTACTTTACTCTTACCCTCATTCTTCTCCAATATGTTTCACATTGATTTTTTTTTTCTATTCTCTGCTGACTGCACAGTCTAAAAATGCTTTGACCTTAAAGTCAAGGTCAAGTTTGCATTCCTGGAGTAAACAAGCAAGAGAGATGGAGAAGAGGAGAACTTAAAATCATCTAACCAAGAAAAATTATGGGGCAAAAATATGTCTTCTAAAAAAAAAAAGAAAGAAAGAAAACAATGTCTCTCTCTTCTGGGATTTCTTTTTCTTCTATATTTGGCATTCAAGGTGAGGAGCATTAATATAAGCTGCCAGTGAAACGAGTGAAATTTCCCCCCAAGTATTATTCGTGAAGGAGCTAGTCTGGCATTAAATATTCCTATCGCTTTCCAGAATAATAGATATGATAGAATGAAAATTTCCAACCCATACTATTCTGCTCAAGTACTATACTGGAAAAACAAAAACTACACATTATGGCTCCAAGAAAAAATGTAATAGATTAGTGCTGGAAAGCTATGCTTTTAAAAAGCGTTAAGTTTGAATAATCTTCTAGAATTTTTTCAAGTTTTTAAAAACATCATCTCTGTTCCAGGGCATAACTAGAGTAATGCCCACTTAGAAAGATAGTATTTCTTGAAGTGTTCCATTTATAACAAAGGCAGAAGAACAACTATACTCATAAGAACATATTCCTTCTTTTCTTATCCTCGTCTGAAGCAAAGGGTCCCCACAACCAGAGGAAGGCGTTTTAAAACTTCAGTGTGATGCCTCCAGTGTGGACATAGTTATTCAATGCAGAGTTAACTCAATTGGGCATCTGGGAGATCTACTTCGTTATAAAGGCCCTGCAGCGAAATACCATGTCTCTTTTGAGAGGCCTTTTAATTTTAAGTGAGGTCCATACATAAGCCTTTTCATAATATGTCTTAATTGTAATGTGATGTGATGTGATGTCATCCAGAAAGCAGTTTCAGTAACTGCTCTGGATGCCCAGTTTGGCTCAGACACATATTTGCATCATACAGTGTGTCTCAGGTCTCTATCCACTGAAAGCACATTTCCGCTAAGATTAAAAATCTCCATATCTTCTCTGATGAACAATATTGGTGCCCTGTTCTTCCCTTTTCAGTAGAATCTAAGTTTGTCTAAATATTCACCTTTCCTTCTATAAGCATGAACCTCAACTCCAGGTCAACCTCAATGGACTGTGGTTAATTCTATATTTTTAGCCAGAAATTGATTTGGGAATAAAAATGTAATGCAATGCTGGACAAGGAAATGTGGGGAAAGGCAGTTAGGGGGGATTCTAGAAAAGTAAAGACTCTTTCTTCTTTACCTGGGTGTTACTGCCCATAAACGTGCTGTTTAAAACTGACCCAGCCTGCTTCCTACCAATCTGAAGACGAAACAAACAAAAGGAGAGCAGGGTGGAGAAAATATTTAAAGAAGAAACTTGATATCATTGAGGCACAGTATCACCCAGCCCCGAGGTCCACCTTACTTAGGAGTTACTTGTCTATGAGGGACATTAGTGTGATTGTTATTTAAGACCTTTGGCATCTGGGTTTCTATTATTTGCAGCCAATAACATGTTAACCAATTTCTCTTGGTTTCATTCCATTGCTTCTACCTTCTGAGCTTAAGCCTTTCAGAAGAGAAATTCCCAAACTATTGCTTACCCTCTTATTTAATTTGAAACTTTCTGTCACAAACATAGGAAAGAAGATAAATGTACAGGAAGTAACACAAGATGATTTAACAACATGGAGACATTAATTCTGAAATTCCTGGCCATGTTTCCGGCCAGTGGCAGGCTGATGAGAGAAGGTGTGAAGAACAAATCATTCAAATGACCATCGTTCATGCAACATGAGCTCACACAGACTATGACCAGTAGATTGTCATGCCAGGAGACAAACAAAATTCCAGTTTCTCTCCACACCTTTCCCAAACCTGACATAAGGTTTTCTTCCCACCAGTGAAATCCCTGGGCAAATTCCACAACTCTCTGCTTACTTCCAGGTACTAGAAAAACTTTTCAGAAATTTAAAATGTCCAATCCAATCAAATATCAAAACTTCAATCTCCAATTCAAATCTTATTTCCTTCCCAGCACAGGTCTGTTTGTGGACCCTTCTATACTGTCAAATGCCCCTGCATAGGATGAATGTTCAAAATATCAGGGGCTCACACAGACAGCATTTCCTGATGCTTGTGAAACATTCTCTGGCTAATCTCTTGCAAAACCTGCTCTCCTACCCTTGGAAAGTCCTTGGGATCCCTTCACCCCAGCAAGCATCCCTTTCGTGTGGTCCTCTCAAGATAACTTGTGCTACCTTGCACGGCATCCATGTGTCCCACAGGAAAAAAAACACACCCTTTCTGCCATGTTCTCAAAGTCCAGGCACAGTTGCCCTCTGGCCTCGCTCTGCCACTCAGTAACATCTTCAGCCCTTCTCATGCCTTCTGATTTCTCCTGGAAAGAATCAGGCTCCAGTCTTGATGCTGCTCAAACCCTAGAGCTTATTGCCAATAGCCATTAACCACATGTGGCTTTGAGCACTTGAAAT
The DNA here is from genome assembly GCF_000412655.1 of Myotis brandtii. Taxonomy (NCBI): domain Eukaryota; kingdom Metazoa; phylum Chordata; class Mammalia; order Chiroptera; family Vespertilionidae; genus Myotis; species Myotis brandtii. Next base: position 1,607,079 of record NW_005370994.1, read on the forward strand.
CTGGCTGATCCAAATTGAGATCTCACACAGTTAATATAAAAAATTAAATTATACTGTGGCTCTCATGATATTTGCATTGGTTGGCTCTATTCTAGAGCCTTGCAACTCAAAATGTGCTCCAGACTATCAGTCTTGGCATTATCCAGGAGCCTCTTAGAAATAAAGATGCTTGAGCTAACTGCAGTGCTCAGAATGGGCATTTTAATCAAGTCTCCAGGTAAAGCTCTGAGCTACTTCATCTGAGGTCTGGGCACTCCATGTTTACCTTGAACAGCCTGTTACCAATTTGTGACCAAAAAAAGTACAGAAATTAAGAGTACCAGTCAGAAAAATTTACAGCACTGATGTTACTATTAAGGGTGTGTGATTGGTTGAAGTCTATTTTTTATTCTTTATTGATTAAGGTATTACATATGTGTTCTTATCCTCCATTTCCCCCCCCATACCCCCACTCGTGCCCTCACCCCCTAGTGTCTGTGTCCATTGGTTAAGCTTATATGCATGCATACAAGCCCTTTGGTTGATCTCTCCCTCTTCCCCCCACCCTCCCCTGCCTTCCCTCTGAGGTTTGATGGTCTGATCAATGCTTCT
>NW_005370994.1:1607738-1628956 GCF_000412655.1 Myotis brandtii
TCCAGTTCCATCCATGCTGTTGCAAATGGTAAGAATTCCTTCTTTTTTACAGCAGCATAGTATTCCATCGTGTAGATGCACCACAGTTTTTTAATCCACTCATCTGCTGATGGGCACTTAGGCTGTTTCCAAATCTTAGCTATGGTAAATTGTGCTGCTATGAACATAGGGGTGCTTATATCCTTTCTGATTGGGGTTTCTAGTTTGAAGTTTTTTATTTCATTTTTCTACAAATTCATTTTTATTCAGTTTTATCCAATATCAGGCCACTGTGAAGCATTGTACTAGAAAATACATTTCAAACTCTCCCAAGAAATGCCTCCCATTCTGTAAGACAGCATCTCACTGCTGGCAAGCATTTCTCTCATCACTGTCCTTTCTCAAAAGATGTCTCCTGAAGCAACCTCCCTTAAATTGAGATGAGATCACATAGCTGCTTACCACACCACATTGCTCTCTATTCCTACAATTTCCTTTAAGTCACTATCCTCTAATAAACCGGCTGTTAAATGTGTTCTTTGAAGTGACTGTTGTTCACAATTGGGCCACATCTCAGCTTGTCCTATGAGGAACTTACCTAGTGTCTCAACTGTCACTGAAACAACTGTTGCTAGTTGTCCTCAGTTTTGGACTTTAGCCCAAATTCCAAAGCAATAGGAAAATTCCCATCCCACATCCTATCCAGCACAAGACTCCCAACGTCTCTGGGGAACCTATTTTGGGCTTCAGCAATTTTTGGTTTTGTTTATGGTTTGTTTTGGGGTTTTTTTTATGGGGGGGGGGTGTCTGTTGAAACACTCTTCCAATTTCCCATATTGGTTGAAGTAGTCATGACAATTGATCCCACTTTGAAAGTTTTAGTTGGAATAATCTATAATCTTTCTGAAATATTATACTCTATGTTTCTTGCAGACATGCCCAACACATTCTATTAAGATATAGAAATACTTGAATTTGTACATATCACATGTTCCTGGCAAACAGGCATTTTAAACCTCTTTTAGGTCAATTTAATGACCATAAGCAGTTCACTATTTCAAGCAATCATATGGCTTATTTTGTAAAACAAAGACTCTTTATTCAATGAACAATCACTTCCAGCCAGGCTGGTGTTGCTCAGTGGTTGAGTGTTAAACCAGGAGTCAAGGTTTGATTCCCAGTCAGGTCACAGGCCCTGGTTTCGGGCTCAATCCCAGTGTGGGGTGTGCAGGAGGCAGCCGATAAATGATTCTCTCTCATCACTGATGTTTCTCTCTCTCTCTCTCTCTCTCTCTCTCTCTCCCTCTCTCTTTCTCTCAGAAATAAATAAAAATATATATATTTAAAAAAACCCACTTCCAGGTTTTCCATTTGAACCATATAAACACAGATTCCCATATGCCAAGTTTGTGTCAAGAAAAATGCACCTGAATTATCATTGATATTCATTTAAATATTTTATTAATGATTTTAATATGTAGTGGAAACCACATTTAAATAAAGCCCTAAATACCTAAATATTCCATAATTTCCTAATGGCTTTTTTAGAACTTTGCTTCTTGCCGTGACACTTACAATAGATTCATGAGTATAAACAATTCAATTTAATTTTTAAAAATTCGATGGATATTTATTGAATCTTTAATATGCACTACGCACCCCACTACAACCTAAGGGTACAAAAATGAATGAAGTATGGTCCTCCCCATGTGGATGTCAGAGCCTGGCAGATGAGACAGACTCTTGCACAGACAATACAGCGCCATGTCAGGAACTATGAATATCATTACCTGCAGGTTTACGTGGGAGTAGGAGGCAGGGGCCCTTAGCTCTTGAGATTTGGGCAAGGCTTCCTGAGGAAAGCAATGCCCAAACTAGAAATGGGTGGAATCATAATACATTTTTCAGGTTAAAATTTTTTTAAATCAAGTGAATAAATAATCTGATGAACAGTATGAACTGGTGATTGTAATAGAATCAGGGACATAGAAAGGGAATAAACTGACTATTCTTGCAGGGGGGGAAGGGGTGTGGGGGGTGCGGGAAGAGATTGGACAATAATCGTGCACCTATCGATGAGGACAGTGGGTGGGGAGTGAGGGTGGAGGGTGGGGTGGGAACTGGGTGGAGGGGAGTTATGGTGGGAAAAAAGAGGAACCAATGTAATGATCTGAACAATAAAGATTTAATTAAAAAAAATTTTTTTTTTAAATTCAGGGCAAAGGGTACTTTATGATCACATACCCAGAAGGCATATAGGAAAGCCCAACATTCCTAGAGCTTTGTGAGGTAAACTGAGGCTTGTGACTTACACTCAGGAGTGTGAACATAACTTAACAGGTGTCACAGGTTGTAAAAGTGTCCCAAACTCCCAGCATTGTAGATGTCAGTTTGTTTCTTTTCCGGCATAATTTTGCAATGATTTCCATAGAAGATATTTAACATCAATCTCTGTGGATTTCAAGGTTACATGCAAAAATCAGAGAGTGAAACAAAAAGGAGGAACATTTTCTAGCTCCATTCATTGGTAACAGTAATGGCCTTAACAGTTTTTTTGGCACTTAGCATCTTAAAGATCCTTTCTTAAGTAGTGTTTCATTTTCCAGAGCGACTTTGTGACATTCATAAAGCAGATAGCTTTCTTTCTTCTACAGATGAGGAAACTGAAACCAAGAGATAGTCATACCAGTGGTAAGTGGCAGAGGAAGAAGGCGGGTTAAGTTGTTAAGCACAAAGTCTGCTCTTTCACTTCATCATGAGATAGAATCTACCCTAATGAAAATCCTTGCCAAGTTTAAGAACGGTAATTGATAATGAATACTGTAAGTAACATTACCCTACCACATAAGTTAATCTACTGTACAGGTATATGTGTTTTATAAATTTGTCTAAACTACATTTGCCACACTTCCAAGGTAGATGATGCAATTAATAATGATTAAAAAGTAATAATTAATTGAGATCAGGTAGTGATTGATTTTTAATTTTTCTTTCTTTCCATTGTAAGCATTTTAATCTACAAATTTTCCTCTAAGAATCACTGTAGCTGCATCTTACAAATTTTGATATGTGGGAGTTTTTTTTTATTATCATTTAGTTCAAAATGTTTTTTTTTATTTCTCTTATGAGTATTTCTTTAACCCAATGGTTTATTTGGAAGTGTTTTATTTAATTTCCAAATATATGAAATTTTCCTTGATATCATTTTTGTTGTTGTTGTTAACCCTCACCTGAGGATGATTTTTCCATTAGTTTTTAGAGAGAGTGGAAGGGAGGGAGGAAAATGGAAAGAAAGGGCAGGGGGGTGGAGAAACATCAATGAGAGAGACACATGGATTGGTTGCCTCCCGCACATGCCTTGACCAGGGCTAGGGATTGAACCTGCAACCTCGGTATGTGCCCTTGACTGGAAATCAAACCCATAACCCTTTGGTGCATGGGCCAATGCTCTAACCATTGAGCACATGGTTGATATCATTTTGTTATTGATTTCTACTTGTTATACCGGTCAGGAAAATATATTCCATACACTTTTAGTCATTTTAAAATTGATTGAGATTTACAGTAAGGTCCAGCCTATGATCTAGGTGAATATACCACTCTTACCTGAAAGGAATGTGTATTCTGCAATTGAGTGTAGTGTTCCATGAATAACAATTATCTTCAGGTGGTTGATGATGTTGTTTAGATCTTCTGTATTAATATTCTCATTGAATTTTTTTGTCAGCTTCTTTTAGTAAAAAGCTGGAAGAAGACTTCTAAAATATCTAACTGAAATAATACATTTGTCTATTTTTCCCTATAGTTCTGTTATAATTTAGTATTTTTAACTTCTCTGATAAGTGCTTACAGAGTTAAGAGTTTTATGCCTACTGATGAATTGGCCCTTTGGTCATTTACAAGTACTCTTTTTACCTCTGGTAATGCTCCTGATCTGAAAGTCCATTTTGTCTTATATTAATGCATCCACACCAGCTTTCTTATGCTTTTAGCATCGATTCTCATTTACCATCCTTTTATTTTCAGCCCATGCTATTGCACTTAAAGGGCAGCTGTTGACGTCCAGATTCCGCTAAGGCTGGAGAGTTGGGAAGAGTGTTGCTCCATCCCTAATATAGTGACAGCCATAACAGCAACAAAGGACACGTTTATTTTTTTCAGTGCTATATATTCAACCCAATAGACCTGGTTTCTTTTCCCTTTACCCAGAAGAAATTTCTTTAGCATTTATTGTAGCTTAGTTCTCCTGGTGACTAATTCTTAAACTTTTTGCTGTATGAAAAATGTCTTGAAATACAGGTGTGCTAAATATGAATTCTCTCAGCCTCTGCTCATATGAAATGTCTTAATTTCACCTTTATTTTTGTATTAGAGGCCCAGTGCACAAATTTGTGTATGGATGGGGTCCCTCGGGGTGGCCTGCAGGGATCAGGCCCCAGTTCACACCTTCAGACTTGCAGCCCCACAGTCCTGCCAGGCACCCTGCCTTGGCCTGGAGCCGCCCCCTCACCTGCTCCACCATCCTACCTGTGGGGCAATTGATCAGGGCTGGGCCCCCCACCTGGCTCCCTCAGTGCCTGGGAGTGGGCAGTGGCCCTGCCCCCCACCTCTGCTGCTGGTCACCATCTGCAGGACTACCGGCCGGGTGATCAGGCGCCTGCTCACACCCGCCTTGGCCTGGCACTGCCCACTCACCTGCGCCACCATCCTGCTGCAGCCCCGCTCTCGTTGAGGCCAATCAGGGCTGCCAGTGCCTCCACTGCCACCGCCGCCATGTTCTGTGCCACCCCCTGATGGTCAGCGCACGTCATAGTGAGCAGTCGAACTCCTGGTTGAATGACCACCCGAGGGGACAATTTGCATATTAGGCTTTTATTATGTAGGATTATGTTAGTTTTCTGCTGTGACCCGAACAAATTACCACATACTTACTGGCTTAAAACAACAAAAATTTACTATTTTATAGTTCAAAAATCTAACATGAGTCTCACTGGACTAAAACCAAGGCATCAGCAGGGCTGTGCTTTTTCTAGAAGCTCTAGGAGAGAATCCATTTCCTTATCTTTATAAGCTTCTAGAGACTGCCTGCATTTCTTGGCTCGTGACCATCTTCAAAGTCAGCCACGCGCATCTATTTCATCCTTCCATAGTCAAATCTCCTTCTGACCGCCACTTGGGAAAGTTCTCTGCTTTTCAGGATTATGATTATATCTGGCCCACCCAGATAACTCAAAATAATCTCCCTCATCCCAAAGTGAGTAACATCCATCACATCTGCAAAGACTGTTTTGTCATGTAAGGTAACAATGCACTGTATTCACAGGTTCTGAGGATATGGGTATGGGCATTCGGGGAGGGAGGGCATTATTCTGCCTACCACTATTTTCAATCTGAATATAAAATTTTGAATTCACAAACTTTTCCCCCTCTTTCAATATTTTTCGAATGTTATTTCATTGTATTCCAGCCTCCAATACTGTGATGAAAAGCAGCTATCATTTGTGTCACAGTTGCCAGTGCTAATTATCTTTTTCTCCTTAATTTTCTTTCTCAGCGGTTGAATGTAATTTGCCTAGGTGCAGTTTATTTGTAGCTATCCTGTTAGGATTTGCTCAGCTCCTTCGATTTATAAATGGATATGTCCTTTAAAATATGAGGATTATTTTGGCCATCACTTTTTCAAATATGTTATCTACTCAATGTTCTTTTGCTTCTTTCTCTGGGATTCCAATTCCATGTCTATTAGACCAGTAAATATTGAGACCAGTTGCCAAGACTGCCATTCTGCTTGATTTCACTTCCCTGCACCATGGCAAGAACGTGTACCCAGGAGGAAAGCTGAGCCATGATGGGGCTAACTTCTCAGGGCTTATACAGTCCTCCACTGACTATTTGTTAGGGCCTGGAAAAGGTCGCCTCATTCATTTTGTTCAGTTTTACAGTTGTTTTGGCAGGAGATGTAGATTGGTACAAGTTACTCTGTCATGGATAGAAACAGATGTTGCCAAGATTAGTTTTTAAAGAATAATTTGCACTCTGATTCTTGGGTCAGAATGGGAACTTTTTTTCTCTTACTAGTACATTGTATCCTTTGGTTCAGTTTGCCCAGGCAAGCTCTCCATTTTTGTAACACTGACAGGAAATGCCATGGATAATTGTAAGTTGAGTATTAGTCTAAATATAGGAATTTTATGGCAATAACACATTGCATTTTTTGCATAAATGTATCTTGCTCCACCATCAAAATTATTGCTCTTCTTGTATTCCTAGACCAAAGATATTTTTACTGACAATCTCTCATAAACAAATTTAGGGACAAATTGTTTGGCTGATCTTATCTATAATTTGTATTTCATGCTGCCAACCTAGCAAATTACCTTTTACTTCTTACTTTAATCAAAAAGATGAATAAATAAAATGCAGTGACCACCTTTCAGATAGCTTCTACAAAGATTTTATGATAAGAAATCAACAATCCAAAGTGGATGCATCTAATTAATCAAACACTGTGCTACTCTGCTCAGCTAACTACTGTGATCTTTGACTCAAAATGTAATGGGCAAGCACCTATTTTTCCCAGAGGTTAATTGTAGGGATTGTGGTACAAACATGACTGGGTTTCTGCCTCGGCCAAAGAATAGTCTTTGGAAACAAATCTTAGTTTGGATACTGGTCCAAATGTATTGAATACATTCCAGTGGTCGGCAAACTCATTAGTCAACAGAGCCAAATATCAACAATACGATTGAAATTTCTTTTGAGAGCCAAATTTTTTAAACTTAAACTATATAGGTAGGTACATTGTTATTAACTTCATTAGGGTACTCCTAAGGCTTAGGAAGAGCCACACTCAAGGGGCCAAAAAGCCACATGTAGCTCGCAAGCCACAGTTTGCCAACCATGGCATTCTCCAATACAACCTGGAATGCAACTTCCTGAGCTTCCACTTTCATGTCTGTACTATTGGCTTAAACACAGCTACCCTGTATGGTTATTGTGTAGCTTGAATGCAATGACTTCTGCATCATGTATGGCACAAGATAGATCCTCATCCTCTTATCCTTTACCCTGCCCTCTCCATACCTCTACCCCTTCGTAGCCACAATCCCTTAAAGGACATAGTTAGAATAGTGAATTTAAATCTGTTCTCTGTTGAGTCTTTGCATTCTTCATAAGTAGTTCTTGGGCCACTAGCATTGAGAAATGACAAAGTATGGAGGTGCTGTTTGAAACTTTTATCATTTTAAATTTCCTTTGAAAAATAGGTTCCAGTCTTTTTCTTTTCTCTTTTTGATAAACAGATTTAGAGGGGGGAAAAATAGGTCCTACATCCTTTCCTCACTATTACTCACTTCTCTTTAGAAGCAAACACTTGCAAAAAATTTAGAGATAAGGGAAAATAGCCATTTTTCTCTTTTCCTCTGTTACAATTTTTCTAACCTCTGCTTTTTGCCATGAATAAGTGGGCTCACAAAATCTTCCTGCTACATAAATGATTTATAAAGTCTTCACTTGGCTTCATTTTGGACTGAATGAAGAAGTAAAAGTTACTATGACAAGAGAAAGGTAAGAGATGAGACCATATTACCCAGCACTAACAATAAATCAAATAAAATTGTATAGCCTTTCAGGACTTTGAAGGTGTCCATAGACATCATTTTGGGTAAGCCCTGTGGGCAATATGACTGTGAGACAAATATAGAAAGTATTGTTATCACCATTGGGGATAACAATATTGTTATCACAAATGGGGAAACTGAGGTTTAGGGTAATCAATTACATAAAGAAAAAACACTGGAAGGAAAGCAGCCTATTCTATTTTTTGACATATCCATTGAATATATGTCAATCAATTGAAATATAATTGATGCAGTCTCAATACCATGACAATGCTAGAAATCAGTGTATCTGAGAAGTATTTCTGATTGTATTTTAAGTATTTATCATTAAGCTTCAGTAATGAAGCTCAGTAAGATATTATTCATTTAATCTTTCTAGATGAGAATTATTCCCAACAAATCTTACTTTTAAATCATCTAAAACAATTGAATACCTTCCAATATTACTTGCTAACGCTTCTTGAGCTATTTTTCTTTTACTTGTCAATGTAACTCATAGAAAAACAAATTTAGTCCTAGTCTGTGTTGTTCAGTAGTTAGAGTGTTCGCTGCACACCTAAGGGTCAAGGTTTGATCCCCTGTCGGGGCACATGTAGGAGGCAACCAATCAATGTGTCTCTTATCTCTCTCTCTCTCTCTCTCTCTCTCTCTCTCTCTTCCTTCCTCACTTCTACTCTATCTAAAATCAATGGGAAAATATCCTCTGGTGAAGATTAACCAAAAAAAGAAAGAAAGAAAGAAACACAAATTTAAAACAAAATCCATATTTAAGCAAAGCAGATAAAAAAAATAAAAAGTATACTGTTCAAAATGACAACAAACAACCAAGAAACAGTTAAAGTTTAAAGAATGTTCATAACTGAAAGGAAATGTTTTATTTGGCATGAAGAGGTATTACCAAAATGATCTAATTTCAGACAAGATACATAACTAAAGTTTTGGTCCAAGTTTATTGTAGTTTGCTATCTTTTTAATTAGGTAATTTTAAGTTTATAGTTTTGAGTCATCAGTAAAAAAAAAATTGCAACATAATCTGTTTAGAGCCAAGGCATGCTGCTGACACATTCAGAAAGTCCTGAACCTTTATAAATAAACACTGCCAGTGTTTATTTCAAAACATCTGAGAACAAGGGAAATACAGGGACTCTCTGAACGTTTCAATTTGGAACTGTTTGTGCTGATTCATCACTGTCTGTGGATTCCTTCTGAGATACAATGGAGTATGTTCAGTACCTGCCAAATACACAGATATAAATAATTCTGAAAGAAGAATCACATTATAAAACTTATTTTTTCCTACCTAAAACACTGCCCCCCAAAAATCTGGAAAAATAATTTTCTCTCGAACTGAGTATAGTGGTTTTTAATCTCAGTGCTCATATAAATCACTCTTTCAAAGAGAAAAGTTATTTAAATTCAATCTGGAATCTTGTTTCATTACTCTTATATTTAGAGAGGAAAGGTTTAAAAGAAAAGAACTTGCCAAGACTTTATAAATTGGGTTTATAAGATTAACTATTTCTCTCTACCTCATAAAAACTAATCCAGTGGTTTTCACCTAGTAATGGGAGTGATGATTTTGAATTTGTGGGTCAAATATCTGGACATAGCTTAGACTAAAGAAGAGGGATAATAAAAATAAAAAATAAAAACATTTTTCTGTTAATTATGTTTTATTCCCTAGACTATTAAAGTTACAAAGTTTTTCAATATATAACTAGTAATTTAAAATATTTGTCAATGTATGCATTTGTGTAGTCTCACAAATATGTTTAGTGATATCTCTCAGTGTTTAATCAAACATTATATCCATGTCCAGGACTACGCAGAAAATAGCCCTTCACACACCCTAAATTTTTTCCTCTCAATTAAGCTTTCCAAAGGTATAGGCACTGTTTTTTGTGCTTGAGACTTGAAAGCAGTGTGTGTGATTCTCTCTCATTTTCTTTACTCAAATCAGTCTTTCCACAAACATTTATCATCAGTTAATATGTTTTAGGTACCATAGTAGGCCCTGGGAATGAATAATGGGATATAATCATTGTCATCAACATTGTCATCATCTGGCATACTGAGACAGACATGTAAAGAAATAAGTTAAATGCACTTGATAAATGTACTAGTACAAGACACATTGGGTCTCAAAGAGAGGCATTTATGTTAATACCTTTATTGACTCTATATAGTAGGTTGAGGTTTTACTCTCAATTATTTTTTTAAATCATTATTTTTTTATTCTCACCTGAGGATATGCGATACGTTTTTATTAATTTTTAGAGAGAGAGGAAGGGAGAGAGAGAGAAGGAAACATCAATGTGAGAAAGAAACATCAATCGGCCGCCTCCCATATGCACCCTGACTGGGAACCCACAACCTAGGAATGTGCCCTGTCCAGGAATCAAACCAGCGACTTTTCGGTGTCCGGGATGATGCTCCAACCTGCCACCTGACTAGGCAAAAAAATCATTATTTTAATCACATTATCAAAAAGATGACTTAAATTAGGAATAATTTTAAAATGTGACAAATTATAATAAACTTAGATTCAAATGTTAGTGCTAACTCATAACCTAAAATTAGATTATTTATTACCACTATTGTATGCAATTTTTCTAATCCTCTATTCCTCTAGAAAGTCAGGTGATGGCTATCCACTTGCTATGTGGGCTCCTATACAGAAATGTTAGGATATACATGTGTCAGAAGTCATTTGTAACTTAAGATTTGAGCATTTTACTACAATAAATTAGACTTTAATACAGTACTATTTAGACATAAAATAACATCCTCTATTAACCTCATTTGTTAAAATGTCTAGTGACTAAAAAACTCCTAACTGTTCTTAAAGAGAGTATAGTTTATATTTGAGAATATATTTAAACATCACAACAAAATATGACTAAAATTTTAATCAACAAACATAAAATTTCTCCATACCAGGCCAATCCAATGACCCAACTAAAAAGGCTCCACTATGGTTACCTATTCTTTGAAAATAGATCGTTTAAAACTGGGAAAAGAACGAGAGTGACCATTAAGGTAAATATTCATTGAGCTATTCAATTCAAACTTTGACTGAATTTACAGATAAACTGGTCTTGTTTTCAATAAGAGAAATTAGCTAATTTCAAGTATGTTAAGAAAAGTGAAGAAAAAAAAGCTATCTAATAGTATTTATGGCTTGTTTTCAAATTTTGTAAAATAAAATTTACATATTAAAAAAAAAAGAAAAGTGGCCCAAGATGTTCAAGAAGGAAAGCTATCTGAGCCTTGCACACTCAGAAAGGATTGAGAAGAGAGAGATGACAGGAGCACAGTACGTGCTTCAAGATTATCACTTTCCCTGGAAGGACAGTGGGGTGAGGGAAGGGGCCATACTATTTATGAGCAGGAGCTAATGGTTTCGCTGGACTGTCAGTGACCTTAAAGAAGCAAGACTGACAGGCTGGTGACAGGAGGCTTTATTTCCCAATTAGATAAACGTTACTACTGCAGATAGCATTCTGCATAGCATCCCAGGGCAATCCCTACACTTCATCTATGCTGCCCAATACAATACTACTGTTCTCTGATCATGCAGGTCTACTGTCCCGAGCAACAATGGAAATAATTTCCTCCTTCATTTATTTTTTTAAAGCTATTTGAGTAGTGGTATGAGAACCAGAGAGCCAGAGGGAATCCCATCTTTCAGGGAATGCAGTCTTAATCCTGACAGCATTCTTCATTGGGTAAAAAGACCATTAAAATAAAGAACTCTGTTGTCACAGGATGAAAACAATAACTGGAGCCTGGCCAATATGGCTCAGTGGTTGAGCATCAACCTATAAACCAGGAGGTCACAGTTGGATTCCAGGTCAGGGCACATGCCCAGGTTGCGGGCTCAATCCCCAGTGCGGGGCATGCAGGAGGCAGCGGATCAACGATTCTCTATCATGTATGCTTCTATCTCTCTCTCTCTTCTTCTCTGAAATCAATAAAAATAGATTAAAATAATAATAATTGGAAGTGGATTATTAAGTGTTATCAGCAAACACATCAGGCTTTGCTGCATCCCTTGTTCCCAGATCTGTCCTTTCTAGCTGTGAAAGGAAGGCACCCAAACTATCACCACCTGGGATCCAGTACAAGAGCCAACGAGGAAATTCAGTCAAATGAATAATAGAAACTGACTAAGACAGTGATGGCGAACCTTTTGAGCTCAGCATGTCAGCATTTTGAAAAACCCTAACTTAACTCTGGTGCCGTGTCACATATAGAAATTTTTTGATATTTGCAACCATAGTAAAACAAAGACTTATATTTTTGATATTTATTTTATATATTTAAATGCCATTTAACAAAGAAAAATCAACCAAAAAAATGAGTTCGCGTGTCACCTCTGACACACGTGTCATAGGTTCGCCATCACTGGACTAAGACTTAGGCAGTAGAAAATGCAGCCAAGACCCCACTTCTGTACCTTCGCTGTGCCCTGCAATCCCATGCCACCAGGCCTTTCCCCCAGTCACACTGCAGCCCAGCAGTCTGCTCTCCCTGCTGTCACAGCAAAAATAACCCCATGGAGATAAGGAGGAAGCTGAGGAGCCTCCATCTCCCTGCCAAGAGGAATCTGGGGGTACAGCTAGGAAGAAAAGGATAGTGGAGGTAGAAGCCCACAGGGCATGCAGATAGCTACCACCTGACTTTCCAGAGGGAGAGTGGAGTAGGGGACTCAGTAGTAAGCCCATGGTTTGGGAAGAACAAAGTGGAGACAAAATGGGCAGCAGCAGGGGAAAAAGATTTGATAGAAAACCCTGCAGAGAAACATCCTGCCCCAGAACCTCAACGTAGGGGGTCTAATTTAAAGTATCCAGGGGCTAGAGCATCAGCATGAGTGCAATGGAAAGAACCCATGATTCAAAGGGCAAGCCTGCCCTCACCCTGTGCTGACTGCCCAGGGAACTCTGCCTAGACCACTTCACAGGCTCGTCCTCAGATCCCACACCGCCTGCACCAGCAACTGGCAGAGAACTGACTCTGGCCCTTGCTGACTCTCCACTGAACGGTTTTAATACAGACCACCCTCTGCTCCAGCTAGCCACACACCCTCTGCTGAAATCCTCTTCCCTGGGTCTCTGCTCAAATGTCACATTCCCAGGAAATTCTACCCTGACCACTCAACTTAAAATTCAAAGCCCCTCACCCCCCAAAAAACATACACTTCCCATTCTTGATCCCCCTTACTCAGCTCTACTACGTTTCCTCTGCCCTTATCACATTCTAAAATACTAGAGCATTTACCTAGTTAATTATCTCATTTATTTCCTATCTCCAGTCACTAGAATGTAATCTGCTTTCTTCACTGATGTACTCTTAGTCCCTATAACTGCACCTGGGACACAGCCAATGCTCACTAAAGATTTGTTGGACTATTTGATGAATAAATGTCATAGACAGTCAGATCTGAAGTTACAGAGACTAACATGCATTCATCTTTTATTCCTTGCAATTGGCACTGTAAGAGGCACATACTAGACTCTCAATAAATACTTGTTAAAAAAATGTATGGGCATTTTTTTTTAAATATATTTCTCTTGATTTCAGAGAGGAAGGGAGAAGGAGAGAGAGAGAAACATCAATGATGAAAGAGAATCATGGATCGGCTGCCTCCTGCACGCCCCCTACTGGGGATCGAGCCCACAACCCAGGCATATGCCCTTGATCAGAATCAAACCCATGACCCTTCAGTCCACAGATCAACGCTCTACCCACCGAGCCAAGCCGACTAGGGTGATGTATGGAAATTTTAATCCCAAATTGAAATAGATAAATCTATATCCTGGATTTGAGTGAGATTCTTATAGGATATGTGGTGAGTCAAAGGAAAGAGGATGTGATATAATAATAATAGTAGTAGTAGTGTTTATGGTAATAATAATAACAGCTTATAGTAATGTCTGTCAAGCACATTGTTTCATATACTGTGTCCGGTCCCCACAATCACCCCGCAAGCGAAGTATTATTACTTTCATCTTATAGATGAAGGCGTTAGGGCTCAGAATGTGTTAACAACTGTCTCCCGCCAGGGAAATGGCAAAGACAGCTGGGATTCGAAATTGGAACTGAGTGGGCTAACTCTAAAACCAAGGCACCTTTCTGAATAATGCATATTGTGCTCAGCTACAGAAACGAGAGTGCTTTTTCTCCCATCACAGGTGTCGGGATATAAAGAAATAACAATGCAGGCATCTTTGACCACCCAGTTCTAAAGCATACTGGGGCCTCTGGAACATGGGGTAGCCTCATATGAAAGCGCTGCCATTCTCAAAGAAGTAAAATAATTTTATTCAAAAGGATGTGAGACATGCGAAAGGGAAAAGGCAGTATATCACCAGAAATAGAAAAATAAACCTATAATCTGAGCCCTGGGGAGAACAACTTAGTTGAAATGCAATCTTTGCACTATATATTAATTTATTCATTCACCTAACATTGATCATGCAAGTTCTAAGTTCAAGGTGCTTTTCTGGGCAAAAAACATACAGAAAAATAATCAGAAAATTCCTTCCCTCATGGAGCCTCCATTCAAATACTGGGCAAACAAAATAAAATTTAGGTGAAACATATAGCATATGAGGTGGGGTTAATACTAAGTAGAAAAGCAAAGAAGAAAAAGAGGTTGGGAGGTATTGGGGGCTGTAATTTAACAACGCACTATTTTAATACTACTTGAAGCTATCAAAGAAATCGGTACATTGAGGGCAAAATTGTCGGATTTGTGTAAAACAATTCAACCTGGAGCTCTCTATTTGGCTGCATGAGATTTTCTCATTCTTCAATCGAAGCTGGCAGTTCAAGAGGGCGATGCGCTTGCCGACTCTGTACTTGAGGCTCTCTGCTGATTGCTCTGAGCCGAGAGTAATAGCAGAGCTCCAGCCAATTTCCAGAGTGCAGAGAATCTTGGAAAAGGAGATTTTAAAAACATTATTGCCCATGGAGTCCTCGTAGCTGGGGAAGAATAGCAGCGCCTCCTTAGGACAGCCAAAACTCTAGCCTGACCACTAAGTGTCATTGTGAGCACAGAGCTCAGACAGGGTCAGGAAAGGGAGAAAAGAAGTGGGATAAAATGCTGGTCCCGAGCAAAGAGCTTCATCATACTTGATAGTCATGTCTAGAGAATTACACGATTAAGGAACCTGGGAGAGCAGCGTAGCCGACGCATAAGGACTTCAGAGGTACATTTTGATAGGGCTTCAGGATTACTTAGGAGCGTAATAAAAATTGACATGTATATGGACACTATCTCACGGCTGAAAGACCAGCTGAAAGACTCAAAAGTCTGTAAACAAATGAAAATAAATGGCTTGCAATCCGCACTGGGAGAGGTTCTTAGGCCAGGCCTCTGAAGAGCTCTGATTTCGCCTGAGAGCCCGATGACGAAGCTATTACATTGGGGTAAATAGATTGGAAATGAAACGTGCAAATGAACTAACTTGGCAGGAGCCTTTGGAGAGGTAGGGAACCTTACACCAGTGTTGTTTACATTCAGATTCACAAAAGCGCTGCTTTTGAACATCTGCTTTTCAGAATACGAAGTGGTATGGCCGGAGAGCCAGGAAGAAGCCACACAAATGATTGTTTCAAGAAGAGCGGCTAGTACAGGAGGGGACTGATGGTTAAAAATGAAACAATATAAAAACACTTAAAAGATGTAAACACCAACTGGAGTGGAAAATTACTTACTCCAATACCTTAGGGCAGTGGTCAGCAAACCGGGGCTCGCGAGCCACATGCGGCTCTTTGGCCCCTGGAGTGTGGCTCTTCCACAAAATACCACGTGCGGGCGCGCACATACAATGCGATTGAAACTTCGTGGCCCATGCGCAGAAGTCGGTTTTTCGGCCTGGGCGAGTCTATTTTGAAGAAGTGGCGTTAGAAGAAGTGGGGGGTGTAAGCCGGTCGGGCGGTGCAGGCAGGCCGCTGGATACGCAGCGCGAGGGAGGCGCCAAATATCAACAGTACTTAAACTATATAGGTAGGTTAATAACAGTGTACCTACCTATATAGTTTAAGTTTAAAAAATTAGGCTCTCAAAAGAAAAATCAATCATTGCACTGTTGATATTTGGCTCTGTTGACTAATGAGTTTGCCGACCACTGCCTTAGGGCAAAGTAATAGGAGAGAATTAAAGAAAAGACAATCACCGCCACATTCTTTTAAAAATCATGAACTTGGTTGGTCATTTAGACTAAGAAATGATTCTGTTATATTTCATATTCCTATTTCAAGACCCTGCTCAAATGTCACTTTGTTTTTGGGCTTTCTTTTATTTCTCTCCCTCATCATCAAGGCAGAATTCATTATTGAATTATCTTTCCTTGGCATTTAAGAAATGTGTCAACTATAACACTACCCACATGTATTGTAGCTATGTTGTTATCTCTATTTGTAAGATAGGAGTTTCTTAAGAAGTGCGTTTATGTCTTGTTATATTTTGTACCTCTAGTACCTAGGATATTGACTGGTACATTAAATGTTTCATGAATTGAATGGCACCCTTACATATTCACTAGGGGTTTAATTACTAAAGTTGTCATTTGTTACCTTTGATAAGGCCACACTGTGTTGAAAAGAAAGTGAGAAAGTATCTTATGTAAGATATGAAAAAACTGGTAATGTATGCATTTTTAGTAAAATAGGAAAGGTGCCAAGCCATGTATATAGCATACTACTTTATATGAGGAATGAGATGGAAAATAGAATATATTCATATTTGCTATTATTTTCACAAATAAAATCTGTAAGGATATTTAAAAAGCAAATTACTGATTACCTGGGGTGAGGGGCAAGGAGATAGTATGATGGGACAGTAGTAAAAGCAAAATTTTCCACTATATACATTTTTATATTGCTTTCACTTTTTAAACATTCGTTAATTATGTAGCATCTACGCAAAACTTCTTAAATTTTTTAAAACTAATCACATGGGGAGTTAAAGCAAGAGTGAGAACGGCAAAAACTCTGCCGGGGACTCTATGGTTAATCAGTTTGGGCAGAAAGGTAATGCTGTCTACTGGTTTGTTTCAACAAATGAACTCAATTTCAGTTATGGGCCACGTTGCAAAATAAATTAAAGTTAATTTTTGTTTTCTCATGTAAGTCATGGTAATCAAAATTCTTTCGAAAAGCTCACTGGATAAAGGTGACGGCTTCACCCTGCTTCTGCTAATTGCATGGCTATGGGGAATGTGCCTTAAGGATCCTCCATCTGTCACATTGAACCCAAGACAATTCCTTAACATATTGTTAGAAAATCAATATTTTAAATAATGAGATCTGGCCTGTCCTTGAAGTAGCGCTGGATACTAAAATAGATTTATGTGAAGGTTTCATTTGTCTAAACTAATTAGTGATTGTTTCCCTGACTGATTACTTTCGAGCCAAAAATTTTACACTAAAAAATTACATATGCATCTTTAGTGGCACGTGTGAAAGTATAATTTTTAAGAATTTATAAAATAATTCATACAAATATAAAATAAGTATGTGTTTGAGTTATTCAACTCAGTAATGAGAGCGCCAGCTGGACAGTAAATATGGCTCAGAGAAGATATAAAGAACAGGGGTTAGATAAGCATGGGGGAGAAATGTTTGGATAGATGGGTTTAGATAAAAACCTGGTTAATATATCCTACAGAGCAATAAAAGCATAAACTTTGAAGTTATCATTTCTACCAGGCAGAAATTATTTGCATCTCTACTAGATAAAAACCTACCAGTGAACATGCAACTTTATAGAAAATGCACTTGTAATCAATAGCTAGATATAATCAAACACACGTATATTCCCCAGAATAATCAAATCATCTTTGGGAAGACCTGTTAAATAATGCTTTGATATGACATTGAAAAGGCACACCTTTGCCTTAGTTGCAAGGTAGGCAATGTTTTTTAACACATGTTAATGAAACTAAAAGTCACTGAAAGAATATGTGAGCTAAAGCTCCTATCTTTAGGCCTGAAGTGAAGCAGCAACTCATAGGGAACAATGATGTATTGCATATTTCAAGTTGTAGGCCTCTTCTAATAGGTTTCTCTCTACATAATGAGCTAAGGTGGGGGTGGGGGAGGAATTATCTGAATTTGGTAACTAATATTGTAATGTTGATAAGGAGAGGTTAATACCACTAACAAAGATGATAGTGATTTGACTTTATTCAGTAGTAAAATACATCAATAATCTGATCTGATATTTATTGAGATGGGGAAACATCCTAATTCAGAAAACTACCATGAATGGTACGAAACTATTTTATGCTTATGCGAACTGAGGATGCAGCTTTAATACATGAAAGTATTTCAACAAACCAAACTTGTCTTTCCTTGTTAGTTGAAAAGCTAAACAGAAAATCTTCTAGCTCCTAAGTAAATCCTGGAGTGGATTACCAGAAGACATATTTTTGATGCATTCAACCCAGGCAGTCAGTTTTTCAAGTGTAAGCAAAATAGTCATGCAGTAAATGGCACAGACTCAGCCAGAGATTTCGGGAAACATGAAGGACCACAGAGAAACCAAGAACACTGAGTTCATGTGAACAAAAAGATAGTCTTTCATGGTGCAATGCAATCCACATTTTTCTAAAAACTAATACCAGACATAATCTCAAGGATCACTAAATAAAACTGTTGGGCTAATTTTTGTAATAACAACTTAGACTAGAAAAACCCTCAAAAATACATTAAATGGGCAATTCATCATTAAGCTTTTTACCCTGTAAACCCAGAATAAGAACAATCCTGTTTATCTTTGCCCAAGACACTACTAATTTTTTACATCTTTTTTTTTCCTTATAGAATAACCTAAGGAATTTTAAAATGGAAAGTTCATAATTGACATAAATATTTTTATACTTCCTCACAGGAATATCAGAGATGCTCTGCATATATGGGAGATTTGCCCTTTAAAAGAAAAGCTGCTTTTATAATGGCCAGATGCATTGGAAAGGGGGAAACGTTGCTAAGAGAAGCACATGCAATTTGAATTATTTGAACGCTCTACAGTTATTATAGAAATCTGGCCTAAATAGAAGTGTTTCCAATACTGCTTACTATTTTCTTACTTCTCCATTAAAAGCTGATGTAACACATGCAATTTGAATTATTTGAATGCTCTACAGTTATTATAGAAATCTGGCCTAAATAGAAATCTGGCCTTACTATTTTCTTACTTCTCCATTAAAAGCTGATGTACTATTAGGGAAAAATCAGAACTGGAAAAAAGACCACATAACATGTTCACAATAACCCCATCATCTTTTATTCTTCCCTGTGCCTGAGGCAGACTTTTTCTTTGTTCTTTTCTCAGTTGGTCTCAATAAAGGCCAGGAGGAGAGATTTTTACTTTCCCATGAAGATAAGGTATTAATTAACTAGATTTGCCAAATAAGACTGGGAAAGTAAAGTATTAGGTAGCCGCAAAGTCCTAAGTGGGACAGCGATATCAGCAATAGGACTGCTTTTCATGCTTTAACTTCACTGTGGGTGAAGGACGAGGATTATTATAATTTGTTTTTGTTGTTAATCCTCACCCAAGGATATTTTTCCCATTGATTTTTAGAGAGAATAGAAGGGAGAGGGAGATACACAGAGAGAGAAACATCGATGGGAGAGAGACACATCGATTCATTGCCTCCCGCACTTACCCCGACCAGGGTCAGGGATCGAGCCTGCAACTGAGGTACGTGCCCATGCCCTTGACCGAATGGACCCTTCAGTAGGTGGGCTGATGTTCTATCCACTGAGCCAAACCAGCTATCACTGTGGGTGAAGCACGAGGATTATTATAATTTGTTTTTGTTGTTAATCCTCACCCAAGGATATTTTTCCCATTGATTTTTAGAGAGAATAGAAGGGACAGGGAGAGACACAGAGAGAGAAACATCGATGGGAGAGAGACACATCGATTCATTGCCTCCTGCACTTACCCTGACCAGGGGTCAAGGATCGAGCCTGCAACTGAGGTACCTGCCCATGCCCTTGACCGGAATGGACCCTTCAGTAGGTGGGCAGATGCTCTATCCACTGAGCCAAACCAGCTAGGGCATGAGGATTATTTTAACATCTGATTGCTAGCAAGCAAAACATAGGCTTCAGGGTCTTCTTATGGTATATGGTAGAAAACTAGATCTTTATTTGTTTATTTATTCATTTATTCTTTTAAAAAATCTCAGTATTTGGTCTTGATTTACAAACAAACAAACAAACCAAATAAGCAAAAACAAACAAAACAAAACAAAACAAAAAAAAACCTGTCTTAAGAGAGATTAAAAGAACCTAGGAATGGAATGCTACATAGTAATTCTGGGACAGAAGAATTTCCCCTCTTGCACCCATCTGATTGGATGGAGGGAGCCTTGGAGGAAGTAGACACTGGCAGGGGATAAAATGGAAATAGAAAAGAAAAACTCTCCAAGAGAAGTTCTGTTCACATAAGTAGATGGGGCTGAAAGCAGCCTCTGGCAGATCCCCATTCTCAAAGAGGCAGACAGGAGCTCAAAAGCTATCAAAGTCCAGGAAAGAGGGCAGAAAAGGCAAGTCTTAGTAAGGAACTGGGGAGGAGAAAGTGTAGAAGTTCATCAAAAAGGACAGTATGAAACACAGCAAAGTTTTCATCTACACTGGAAGATTCTTACATGCAAATGGGTACACTCAAACTAAGAAGTGGTCCTCAACTGGCAAGCCACTTGCAAAGGAAAGTAGTTTTCCTGGTCATGCAAATAAAGGTCTCAAATTTAGATTGTGGTCTTGAATGCAAGAAATTTAAAGTGCCCTATATCATTAGAAGTTTAAAACCACGTTATATGTCATGGGAATGAACAGATTCCCAAATATATAAGGGATTTGGTGTATTCTTTGAACTCCTAGGTAGAGTAATTTTATCATTCTTATCTTAGTCTTCACCTATGAAATTTCATTACTTTATCCTGTTTAATGGTCCAGGAAACAGTAGTGTTCAGGTAGAGGCAATGTGGTTTGGTTGTCAAGTTATAAAGACAGGGGTCAGATTCTTGCTCTGACTCTACCTTTCAAAGTAACCCCAGGAAATCAAATCTTAAGCACTTAACTTCTTTTCCAAATACTTATCATCTCTTATTTCCATAAATGGTCCACATTTTAAACAAGTGTTTTGAATCTTCAAATTGAAAGACTTTAAACAGAGAAAAGGCACTAAAATTGTTTTCAGAACCACTAAGACTTACTAGAGGGAAAAACTATAATAAATGCATGGGAAAAGATTCTAAAACAAAATCAGATTAAGGTATTTTGCCTTACTGAATCCTTAATCTTGGAAAAACTGAGATTTCATGGTTGTTTATTAAATGAAAAGAATTATCTTGGATACTCTGGTACAAATTCTATTCACACTTTTTTGAGGAGGAAAAGAATTTATTCCAGCATAAGTCTTCTTAAATCTGAAAGAAGCCTTTGAGAGAAGTGTAGTGTGTACCAGGTGGCTGGAATTTGCCTGCTGTGAGGAATCACATGGGTGTGGGCATAATTTGTGAATGAAATAAAAAGAGATATAATTAAATATATTTTAAAAATCAATTGAGTTTTTCAGGTTTCTTCAGTTTTTGAACA
>NW_005370994.1:1629260-1644455 GCF_000412655.1 Myotis brandtii
ATGAAAAGGGTAGCGGTCGTATGCTAATTACCATGTTTCTCTTTTATTAGTGTAGATTCTTTTAAAAATCTCAGTATTTGGTCTTGATTTACAAACAAACAAACAAACAAACCAAATAAACAAAAACAAACAAAACAAAACAAAACAAAAAAACCTGTCTTAAGAGAGATTAAAAGAACCTAGGAATGGAATGCTAATAATAATTCTGGGACAGAAGAATTTCCCCTCTTGCACCCATCTGATTGGATGGAGGGAGCCTTGGAGGAAGTAGACACTGGCAGGGGATAAAATGGAAATAGAAAAGAAAAACTCTCCAAGAGAAGTTCTGTTCACATAAGTAGATGGGGCTGAAAGCAGCCTCTGGCAGATCCCCATTCTCAAAGAGGCAGACAGGAGCTCAAAAGCTATCAAAGTCCAGGAAAGAGGGCAGAAAAGGCAAGTCTTAGTAAGGAACTGGGGAGGAGAAAGTGTAGAAGTTCATCAAAAAGGACAGTATGAAACACAGCAAAGTTTTCATCTACACTGGAAGATTCTTACATGCAAATGAGTACACTCAAACTAAGAAGTGGTCCTCAACTGGCAAGCCACTTGCAAAGGAAAGTAGTTTTCCTGGTCATGCAAATAAAGGTCTCAAATTTAGATTGTGGTCTTGAATGCAAGAAATTTAAAGTGCCCTATATCATTAGAAGTTTAAAACCACGTTATATGTCATGGGAATGAACAGATTCCCAAATATATAAGGGATTTGGTGTATTCTTTGAACTCCTAGGTAGAGTAATTTTATCATTCTTATCTTAGTCTTCACCTATGAAATTTCATTACTTTATCCTGTTTAATGGTCCAGGAAACAGTAGTGTTCAGGTAGAGGCAATGTGGTTTGGTTGTCAAGTTATAAAGACAGGGGTCAGATTCTTGCTCTGACTCTACCTTTCAAAGTAACCCCAGGAAATCAAATCTTAAGCACTTAACTTCTTTTCCAAATACTTATCATCTCTTATTTCCATAAATGGTCCACATTTTAAACAAGTGTTTTGAATCTTCAAATTGAAAGACTTTAAACAGAGAAAAGGCACTAAAATTGTTTTCAGAACCACTAAGACTTACTAGAGGGAAAAACTATAATAAATGCATGGGAAAAGATTCTAAAACAAAATCAGATTAAGGTATTTTGCCTTACTGAATCCTTAATCTTGGAAAAACTGAGATTTCATGGTTGTTTATTAAATGAAAAGAATTATCTTGGATACTCTGGTACAAATTCTATTCACACTTTTTTGAGGAGGAAAAGAATTTATTCCAGCATAAGTCTTCTTAAATCTGAAAGAAGCCTTTGAGAGAAGTGTAGTGTGTACCAGGTGGCTGGAATTTGCCTGCTGTGAGGAATCACATGGGTGTGGGCATAATTTGTGAATGAAATAAAAAGAGATATAATTAAATATATTTTAAAAATCAATTGAGTTTTTCAGGTTTCTTCAGTTTTTGAACAGAAGAGAAATATTTTTTTTTATTGATTGTAGTTGTAAATTAAGTAAGTCCACCAAATTTATATCTAAATATAAAGATTGATACACACAAAAAAAAAGAAGAAGGAAAAGGAAGAGGTAGGGGAAGGGGAAGGAGAGAGGAAAACAGGATGAAGAATAAAGTTTATTTTCAAAACAGACTTTGATTGAATTCCAATGTTCCTTTCCTAATCTGATTTTCATTGACATTGGTATAACCAGAGGGTGAAAGCATGTAGTTTAAACATTGTTAATGAAGTCTATCGATATTGTCCTTCATAAATTAACCATGGTTGACTGGGTAAAGTATGGCATGCAGTTATGTCCAAAATGCCCACATATTTGGTACATGCAAAGGGGAAAAGAAACTACAACTTAAAGAGCTCTTAACCTGGGGTGCGGCCCTTCACGCAGGTGATAGCATTCACCCTCACACTAACATTATGAGGCTGTGAATGTTGCCCCTGTTTTGAAGAAGAGGATACGGAGGCTCTGAGATGGTGATTCTCCAAGGTCTCATGGCCACAAACAGGCAGAGCCACAATTCAAAGTCAGTTCTTTGGTCACCAGAGCTTCCTCTCTTTGGCTGACCACCTTTTGCCTCCATTGTCCGGACTGGCTTCCAGAGGATACCTGACTTCATCCAAGGTTTGAGAAAGTCAGTCCTCCTCCACTGGCTGCACAACCCCACCCCACCCCACCCCACCCCACCCCCAATTCTTATAAAAAAAGAATTCTTATAAAATGCACAAGGTTTCATTTGGAGAAGGCACACTAAGGGTCCTTGGTTCCTGACAGTTGCTTGCCCACCTATAAAGACACTTGCTTCTCATTCTGACACATAGAAAGAAAGTCTTCCTTACACTGAAGGTGGACTTTCAAGTTACACAGAACTGGTCCTGCGAACCATATAGCTTTATGTAGTTTAATGTTTTCCACACACCGTCTCCTCTACAAATACTCTACGTAATATATGGTTTACAATCCTTACTGCTCCCCTGTCAAACTGCCAATCAAATGGCTCAGTAAAAGCTACCAGAATGGTCTTTCCTGTCCTGCCCATTTTATTGCTTATCTTTTTTATTCCAAATTAAGTTAATCATTTTTAGTTCTTAGAAGTTTGGAAGAGTACAGGTCACTTTGTTACTATAATTGAAATGAAAAAAAAACACAGAAAGAAAAAGAAAAAAAACAGTGTACATCATCAGGAATGGTCCAAGGTGAAAGATGAAAGAGAATCTGGAGAAAATGTGAATCTTTCTGAAAAGCAATAAGAAAAAATATTGATCCCACCCTCATATACAGGACACATGGCGGAAAAAAAAGGAAAAGAGAGAAAGCGGATCCAGAGGCTCTGAGAAATGGATATAACTATGGGAAATTCTGAAAAAAATCTGGCTCAATATAAGGGGATGAGAAATTCCAGCTCTGATTGAATTTTTTACCCACCCCCATTATCTCCCCCCCAAAAAGCTGTGGCTTCTTTAATTTTCAAAACCAGAATGATGGCTGCTCCATTAAAGGGACTGATTTCAGTCTCTCACTTAACATCTCCACCTGTTTGTAGCACCTGCACCTGAGGTATCAGCCTCCCTGTGGAGTTGGTAGGAAGTCCAGAATCTCATACTGCCCCCACCACAGACCTGCTGAGCCAGGATGTGCACATTAAGAAGGCCTCTCCCAACAGGTGATGCATATTCATACTCATACTCAGATCTATTGAACCTTGTCACAGCATAGAAATACTACTTTTCTTGGAAATTATACCAGAAATAATTTCACTAAAAATAACACTCATACAATAGAAATAATAATATAAATAGTAATTTCACTAAAATAATACTTCCATTGAAGTTTTATCTAAATATGAAGATTAGTTTTTTTAAAAAAAAATGAAATCATGATCATTTTAAATTTATTGTTTTCAAAATAAGCTGTATGATTGAATTCAATTTTTTTTCTTAAGCTGTTTTGTCAACACTGATATAACCAAAGGTTGAGTGAATGCATTTCTTCATGTGCAAATAGGGATAATACTGCCTACTCCACAGGGTTGTAGTGATAATTAAATAAAATAATGTGTGAACAGTGCCTAGCATATGGCAGGCAGTCAAAAGTAATAGGCACTATTAGTAACCATCATTGCTGTTTTTGTACCAGAGCACAGTAGATTAACTGGCCAAGTTAACTGGCATCCTAATCCACTTTATTTTCTCCTATACTTCCATTGAAGTTGTATCTAAATACGAAGATTAGTCTTTTTTAAAAAAATGAAATCATGATCATTTTAAATTTATTATTTTCAAAATAAGCTGTATGATTGAATTCAATTTTTTTTCTTAAGCTGTTTTGTCAACACTGATATAACCAAAGGTTGAGTGAATGCATTTCTTCATGTGCAAATAGGGATAATACTGCCTACTCCACAGGGTTGTAGTGATAATTAAATAAGATAATGTGTGAACAGTGCCTAGCATATGGCAGGCAGTCAAAAGTAATAGGCACTATTAGTAACCATCATTGCTGTTTTTGTACCAGAGCACAGTAGATTAACTGGCCAAGTTAACTGGCATCCTAATCCACTTTATTTTCTCCTTTGCCTTTTTAGAGAGGTGTAGATCTAAAATCACAACAAAACTTGGGTTTATCTTCCTTAAATTTCTAGATATGTAAATAATGAGTCTAGATTTAAAAAAAAATTCTCCAAATATGCCAGACATCAAATACTGATTCTGCATTCTCTGGTGACTCAAAAATAAACAGTACGCTATTCACCAGCACAATTATAATAAGAACAGGTAATGCTTCAGAGAGACTTCTCATGACAAAGACTATCATTGGTTACCATTCCCTTAGCATTCTCTCTCTCATGTGATAAACCCAGCACAATCTATATCTGTCAACACAGTTTCCATTTTTAATCCTAGCCTCAGAACTGTGAGCCATATAATTATTACTATGCCATATTAGCTTTTGTGGGTTCCCTTGATACTAATGGGATGCAAAGGTGACTTGTGTATGGATTGTGTCAAGTTGTCACACTGCACAAAAACATGGTCCCAATCCCACAGGTTGTAATATCCATCTAATGATACACTCATGTCACAGAAGTACATAAATAGTGTTCTGCTGCCCATTAAGACTTCCTTTGCAGTAGGATGAGCTCAGGGGGATGTCTGTGAATGAGTGATCACATGTCGTATGAGGTGATTAAAAATGAGTGGGTCCCTTTTAGAGATTAGTGGTTGTTAAATTATTTCATTCACTTGCTATTCATGATGAATAATAAATCACTCTCAGTGTCTGCTATTCTATTCATTTATTACTTGAGGATGTTTAGAAGCTAATTACTCTGAGATAGCCTCCCCAGCAAGAAGGACTAAGGGGATGAGAAATTCCAGCTCTGATTGAATTTTTTTAAGCTGAGGCTTATATTGAGCCAGATTTTTTTCAGAGTTTCCCATAGTTCTATCCATTTCCCAGTTTTCTCTCAGACTTCTGTGTAGAATGTCCTAGTGTCTGAAAGGCTGTTAAGAGAGTCTTTAAAGATTAAAAAAAAAAAGTCCATTAGTCTAAACTAGTACTTCCTAGAACTGTAAAATTTCAGCCTTTATTTGTAGTTGTCTGGAGAACTCATTTCCTTTTGGGGCATCTATTAATTTTTTTTTCAGAATGTATAACAAACACCCTCAGCCCCTTTCCTCTAAGAACACAATCAATCAATTATTCAGCTAGTGTTTCTTGAATGCCTACTACATGCTCAACATTGATAAGTTATTGTGGAGAAGAATACAAGCCCTGTTCTTGGCTCTAAAGGAGCTTAAAAATCTAATCAGGGAAACAATATACATAAAATGATAAATTCAATAAATACCTATTGTGTATAAACTTTGGGCAATGCATTGTAAGCACATTCGCAAACGTTATGTCATCTACCTTAATTATAATGATACTTTGGGATGAGTCTTATTACCATTTTACAGATGAAACTTTGAAGCTCAGAGATTAGACTTGCTTGTGTTCAAATAGCTGTTCAGTAGAAGGATTGAAATCCAAACTCCTCTGAACTCCAAGCCCCGTACACTTTCCAAAATCCCATATGTTCTAAATACAATACCTATGTGAGAGAGTTAATAGATAAATTGTATGGCAGGAGAACTAAATGTTGAGACTTCAGAGAAAAGGGCCCAAAGTTATCAAATAAGCCTTTGTAGATAGAGGGCCTTTGTTGGGTGAGGCTTTCACGGGTGAAAACAGTGTAAGGGCAGAGGAGAAAGAGAACAACTGAGCCAAAGCCCAGGGATCAAGATGAGAGAGACATAGGAGGGGTTACTCCAAATTGAACTTGAGTAGACCATATAAATTGGGGGGAAGAGTGGGGAAAACTAATGATTAGAATTCCCAAGCATATGGGTCCAGATTTTGAAGGGTCTAGAAAAATAAGCTAGGAATCATTAGATGTCATACAACAGGAAAGAAAGCTACTACAGGATGTTTTTTTCTTGACCAAATTTTAGTCAGGTTCCTTTGAGCTGCCTTCTCAACCAGGCCTCAAACTTGGTCTATGGGAACTGCAAACTCTCAGGACAAACAATTTTGCCCACCCCACACACTAAGAGACTTACCACACTCCAGCATGGCTTCTATCAGCCCAAGGTCATGTCTTTAGGATGACCTCAGTCCCCTTAAAATGCCTGGCTGAGATAGCTCAACACTGCCACAAGAACTGATTGTTCATTTCAGCAAAACCTGACTATACTCCCCTCATCTCCCTTTTCTTAGAGTATTTTCCTCAGAAAACTTACAATTATAAATCCTCTCTCTATCCCTTTGAGATGTATCTTCTATAATCCAGGTGTATCTTTTTCAAGCCATCCCTTTGAA
Organism: Myotis brandtii; assembly: GCF_000412655.1. Taxonomy (NCBI): domain Eukaryota; kingdom Metazoa; phylum Chordata; class Mammalia; order Chiroptera; family Vespertilionidae; genus Myotis; species Myotis brandtii. Next base: position 1,635,647 of record NW_005370994.1, read on the forward strand.
ATGTAATGATGAATAAAGTTGGAGTCCTTGTTGCCCAGTCTCTGGAAGGGTAGGAGCCAAACATTTATCATAACCAGCACAGAGGGCTTCATCACACTGACCAATGCCTGCCTCCCCTCTCACTGTCTTTCAGTACTTTTCCTTTAGCACACACGAATGCCTAAAAAGCTTTCCACCTTTTGTTTCATTGGAGTTCAGTCTATACTGAAGCCTCTCTCCCCTACTGCTGTAACCTGAAGAAAATGTCTTGTTATCTCTAGCAAACATCCAGCTCTAGTATTCCTTGACAGTAGGAGAATGACAATAAAAGCAACATTCACCTTAGCAGCAAGAAGCAGAATGAGTCACTTTCCCCCTTAAAATCCTCTAATGGATCCTTATCACCTCCAGGATAAAGCCCAAAAAGGATTGAGCCTGGTGCTCAAGGTCTTCAGGTCCTGGATCTTGCCTGCTATTCCAGTCTCATTTTTCACCATTCCCCAACCCAATACCCAGTGATATCTCTAAGAAGCTTGCCTTTCCTAAACAGACCATATTTGTTTCTTACCTGCACAATTTTTCAAAGGCTATTACCTTTGCCTAGAATAGTAAGAAAAATAGGCAGCATGTATTGAGCATTTGAGGTGTGGTAGGCTCCATCCTAAGAAATTTACATTCATTTGCACCATTAACTCTCACAATTTTACAAGGTACATGGTCCCCTTTTTCACATGAGGCAACTAAGGTTCAATGAGTTTAGGTAATTTCCCTAAGGTCATTCAGAGAGTGGCGAAGCAGAATTTAACCCAGGGGCTCTGAATCTCCCTCCTGACTCAGCTGTTACTCAAGACCAAATATGCCATATGACTTCCCCCTCCTCTCAGGTTGTTGTTTTTTCCCTGCCTTGTTCCCATAGCAAAACTCTAGGCACACTACAAAATTTGACTCAAGACTCTACCACTTGAAATAGACCCAATCCCTCTCTCTGCTTTTATAGTGTTCTGTGCTTGCCATGATTGTAGCCATTGTCATATTCAGAGACACGGTTTCTCATCCATTTGTGTCTTTCCTACCTTAAAGGTGGAATGTCTGGTTCATTTTCATCTCAAGCCTAGTACCTGATACAAAAACACATTCAGTTAAAGCCTGTTGTACACATGCCTGAAAGTGGAGAGAGACAAGCATAAGACAAGTAGCTGGAAAAGTTGTGGTAGTAAAGGCCTAGGTTAGTTTCAGCAGTGAAAGAGAAGTAGGCATTTTGCAGAAAAATCTAGTCTTGTGGATTTGTTGCATGAGATTATACAGAAGAAGGAATTTTTTAGATCTATCCAACATGCATTTATTGAACCCCTTCTGTGGACCTAGCACTGTGGTGAGCACTTGCATGACACTAAAGCTTCCAGCATCGTTACTAGGAAAATAGTAAGCCCATTAGCAGAAACAAGGGAATTCTGGAGCAGTGATTTGATTTGGGATATGTTTAGAGAAAAGAAGTGGATGCTCAAGTTGATGGTTTATAAAATCTTTGCAATGAACACATCCACATATTTCTGTTCTGATTTGATTTTTAGTCTATTTTTTCCAACAAGAAGGAAGATACATGTTTGATAATTATAAAAGAAAAGCTCATTAGCCATGTAGACTTGCTGTAGGTGGCAATGTAGGAAAATAGTTTTGAATGAGCACTGGCTTGGTGGCTGTATCAAGATTACAGTGTGATTAGTGTTCTAAGATTCTCACCATAAGACCTGTATTGTTTGTTATTTTGCATAAATTCACATGTCAAATTAAGGGAATTTTCACCCACATATGTGGGAGGAGGGGGAAAATTAATAGAGTCTGTATAATTATATTCAAACCCAAATTAAAAGGCTATTATGCATATCATATGCAGAATAGTTTAGTAAATACATCAACTTAATCAAGCCCCAGGTGAAGAATGGCAAGCCATGTGCTGGTGAATATTACACTGGCTCTCTGGGAGAAACACAGTTATGATTTGCAGGGTTTGCTGACTGCTGTGGTGAAAATGGAAAATTTCAGAAGCCCATGTACCTAGGATCCAGCATACCACAGCCTTTATCTGAAGACTAAAACTTCTCACATCTCACTTATTAAGCTTCCAAACTTAAGAGCTTCTTCTAAGAGATTGACCTCTAACTGGTGAGAGGAACATAAGCAGCAGGAGAAATGGCATTGCTAAATAGTGAGTCACAGGCCTCATGAGTTTCTGGAACTTGTGGCCTCTTTGGGGAAAACCAAAGCCCTAAAGTCCAGAAAAGCAATTATGTTCCCACATGGAATGGTATGTGAATGAATGGACATTTGTTGACATAATAAGAACTAAATAATTCTACTCCTAGATCAATTCTTTCTGGCCCATAATTCCTGTGTGGTTCCAGACATGGGTCAGGTGTGGAATACACACACAGGTCACTATGGTGAAAGAAAGCACATACCTGACAGCCCTATAATTATCTGCCTACATGTTTGCCTCTCCTTCTAGATTCTGAGCCCCCAATAGCATCAACTTGTCTTGATCAGAATTACATCTCTGGTGAGTTCTGGATAAATGTATACATTGAATAAGGAAGTGAGTGAACTTGCAGGGAAAACATTACTTTCAGGACACCTGCTCTGCTTACTTAATGGGTACATTGTGAGGCTAACACAATGACAGATGGAATGCATTTTGAAAAAATGAAAGGATTAAACAAATGATGGGTAATATTATTATCATCACTAGAGGCCTGGTGCATGAAATTCGTGCACAGGTAGAGTCCCTAGGCCTGGCCGGCAATCAGAACCAATCAGGTTCCCTACCTCCTCCTGCCCTTGCTTCCTCAGCGCCCCACCGCTGCGACTGGTCGCCCACCATGTTTCACGCCACCCCCTGGTGGTCAGCGCATGTCATAGTGAACGATCAAACTCCCGGTCTCCTGGTCGAACTCTCTAGGGCAGTGGTCGGCAAACTCATTAGTCAACAGAGCCAAATATCAACAGTACAACGATTGAAATTTCTTTTGAGAGCCAAATTTTTTAAACTTAAACTATATAGGTAGGTACATTGTTATTAACTTAATTAGAGTACTCCTAAGGCTTAGGAAGAGCCACACTCAAGAGCCGCAGTTTCTGACCACGACCCTAGGGGACACTTTGCATATTTATATATATAGATTATTATATCTCAAAAGAATGGGCTATAAACTAGTTAGAGCAGTATGGGCTTTTCCAGTCAAGAATATTGACAATAATCTCTTGTAGATATAGAAGTATCCTGGCCATGTGGTAAATGCCTTGAAGTATTACCTTCTAAATTACTGTCAAATCATGATAGATTATTACCTTCCGAAGCTCATGTGTATATAGTACTCCAGCCCCTGGGGAAATAAAAACTTTGTGATGGTTTTTTTAAGATCCGTATTCTGACAGCAACTCTACCAGACTGAGTTGCTTGTTAAATTTTTCTACTTAGGTTATTTTTCAGCTGTTTCTTTTAAGCTTCTACTGAACATATAGTTAAGTTCTACTGCATGCATTTTATCAAACAAACAGCAGAATGTCTGGTCTGTTGACCATAATTTGCTGGTCAGTCATGTGTTAGCTCAAAGATTTTCAAAAATGGGTATCAAGTAGGTAAGAATCACCTGAGAAATTTTTCACACTACATGTATTACTCAGAAATTCTAATAGGCCCACAACATGACCTCCCCCTCACAGGCTGAAAATCACTGTGTATTATATCCTACAGATATGATGGGTCGGGGAGCAGCAGGGAGGAACCATAATATTGAGGAGCACTGATCTGAACTAGTTTGAGGTAAGTGTTCGTATAATGGAGTCATATGTAAAGTAGACTATTAGAGCTGGAAGGGATCTTCAAGAAGGTATAAAATCTTTCACTTTCCAGTGAGTAACTGACGTCCAGAGAGGCCAGCCAGTCATTTCGAGGTCCAGAGTTAGACAGTGGGAAGCAGGGCTAGCACTGAGCTAATCAGTGTGTTTACATATGTTTACACCTTCTCTCCTCACTGATGGTTTTACCACAAATGGATATGGCAGTGCTAGCTACCAGGGACTGAGAGTCAAACTCCTATTTTATCTGTTGGCACCATTTTAGTGGCCCTCGGTCTGTTTACACACTTGCTAGATAAATAATTATTTTACAATTTGGTATTAAATTCATTGTGGTTTTTTTTCTAGGTACTCATCTCCTTGATCCAACTTCCTATTTCCACAGAAATGCTTGTGCCACATATTTTATAGAATCCCAACCTTCTTTCATAATTCAGAGTTGGCATATTTAATGTACCAAGAGCAGTGTTACTTGTTGAAGACACAGTACTACACAAGACAATGTCCCTATCCTCACAGAATTTACAATCTAGCAAAACTGTCAAATAACCAGATAAGTACAACATGTAGTAAACTACAGATTGATGAGAGAACTACAGCTTCCTGTGGGAACTCACAGAAAGGATGTTGTATTCATTACCTATGCTGTATAACAAATTATCCCAAAACATAGTGGCTCAAAATACCAAGCATTTCTTATCTCATAAATTATGTAAATTGGGAATTCAGGCATGGCTTAACTGGGTTACTCTGACTCAATATCTTGAATAAGGTCACTGCCAAGGTGTCAGCTAAGGCCATGATAGGGTCTACTCTGAAGACTCAGCTGGGATGGCATGTCATCTGTTTCCAAACTTTTACGTGACCTTTTACAGGCCTCAAAAGATTTGTTTCAAAGTTCATGGACATGGTTGCTGGCAGGACAGATCCTCACCATGTGGGCTTCTCAAGAGATGTTTGAAGACCCTCTGACAATTGATTATCAGAAAGAACAAGTCAGAGAGTGAGAAAGGAAGCTGCAGACAAAGGGGACAGTCTTTTCATAGTAACTAAATTTTGGAAGTGACATCATAAGTAGAAAATTTACATCCTTTTGCTGTATTCCATTTGTTGCAAGTGAGTCACGGGTACAGCTCATATCAAAGGAAAATGATTACACAAGGGCATGAATGCCAAAAAAGGGGGATCATTGGGACCAACTCAGAGGCTTCCCACCACAGGCACTTTAAATAGGTAGGGATCAGGGGTATATACCAAAGAAATCCCTCACATCTGAATGAACTTGAAAGAGTGAAGGATACACAGAAGTGTCCTAGCTGGAGGTGTGTGTGTGTGTGTGTGTGTGTGTGTGTGCGCGCGCTCGCGAGCGCGCGTATGAGCGCGCATGCATTCAGACTCACTCGAGGCAGTTGGGGAGCTGTCCTGGATAAAGAATAGTTAATGCACATGAGTGATGGAAGAGAAAGCTGGTTCCATATTTCCGGAGCATGGAAGTACAATAGAAGGTGGAGCGGGGTCAAAATGAGGCTGATTGCAGAGGCAAGCCAAAGGATGGGTCATGACCTCACCCACTTGCTTCCCTTTGTTCCCCTATAATGATTTCCATTGTTTTATTATTGGATAACGACGGATTATAGAAAGAGGCATCACTCAAAATGCCTTTGACTGCAAGTAAAACAACCCCCAACTCAAACTAACTTAACCAATAAGGAAATGCATTAGCTTGCATAGGACCAAAAGATTCCAAGGCTGTCCACTCAGCCATCCTCAGTATTTAGTCTTTATTCCCAAGGTGTCACATCACATACAACAATGTCCCATGAAAGAAGAGAAACATTCTCTCCCTGCATTTCCTACTTGAGCTGGAGAAAACCTTTCCCAGAGCTTCCCCAGCTTTTCTCCCTCAGTTCTCAGTGGCGAGGATTAGGTCACACACAGCCTGATTACTGACTGAGTCATCGGTAAAGGGAAAGTACCTTGATTGGCTTAGACTCATCAACTGGATGGCATCATCCATGAACTTCCACTACAGACAGCTTCTTACTTAGACTAGATCAATGTAGTTCTTTAAAGAATTCTTTCCCTGGGTTGTGCTTTAGCTTTCACACCCTGGACTTTCATCAAGGGCAGTTCAAGGATCAGCCACATAAAACGTGCTCGTACATTGCCTGTAAAACTGGTTCTGAAGGCATTGTTTTCTTATGTCACTTGAGGCCTTTTCTGGAAAGCCTTGCCTAAGAAACTCCTTCCAGAATTAAAGTTGAAAATAAAAAATAAAAAAAAAACAACCTTGAGGATAGTATGCAACTTCCTCGCTGAGAACAAGAAATATGAAACAGAACATGCTTCTTTTTACAGCGGCTGTCAGGAAACTCCAAGCCAGAGCTGGGAGTAAATCACAGACCTCTATAAACAATTGTGAATTACTAGGAAATTTATTTCCTGCCTGGCCTCCGAGATTTCATTTTCTGTTGCTGCATCTCAGTAACTCAGATAGCAGCTGATGCCTCCAAGTCTCTCTGGCTCAGCATCCTCCTGTCACCCTCTGTCACTCATGATCATTTCTATCACTAGTTGCCACCAAAACCCCACAATATGCAGCATTTAGGGAAACTTATTACTGCAGATGAACAGAGGATGTTGGAGCGAGAGGGAAAGCCCTAGCCAGACATACACATCACTTCGGAATATAAGTCACCTGTGGCATCAACTCCTTCCCTTCCCAACCCCCTCACCTCACATTCCTCACATCTCTTCAGGAGCAATACAAATATCTCCCCTTGGTCTGGGCAAGGCAGTTCAGGGATCGTCCTTGGTTATTGCAATATGCCTTTGGGAGTCCTCTTTTTCTCAAACACAGTTCTCTCCCAAGAGAAAGCCTCGAAGATAATATAGCTCCATCGTAGTATTCATATATATTGCATTACCCTATCTTGTGTGTCTTTCTTTTAAAGCCACCCCAAATCCTTTTTTGGAAAAGGCAAATTATAAGGAAGTTTAGTCAATCTTTCTGAAAAATGATTTAAAGGACATTATTGGCTACTAAATAAATAAATAAATAAATAAAGTGCTCGAAATTAGAAAATGTATGTAGCTAACTCAGACATTTGCAGATGACCTGGTGAGTGAATCTCATTTTCCTACCCTTCTCCTAATACTTATACCAAATTGGGAAATCATCTGAAAAAAACACTAGACATTTTGGAATTCAAACCCACCTTTCAGAGAGATGGGTTTATTTAGAGTTCATAATTGTAACAAATGTCTTGATGTAAAAAGCATATTGTAATCTATTTGAAACAACACATTCTTTTCTCTGCTACCATCCAGCCCCACAGCCAAGAAAGAATCCTTGACGTGATATTGAATAGCTGTGTCATCCCGCCATGGTACAAAGAGAGGTTTCTAAAGATGCTGAAAAGGATATCTAACCCAAAACAATATTCTTGCATTATTCATGTTGCCACAATGCAGTTGGAAACCGATCCCCACAGGTCTCCTTTCCACCGGGCTCCCACCCGCTTCATTGTTCCTTTGGAGAGCTCGGCTCCAGCCCCCGCTATTCACGAGCCTTCACCGGAGCCGAGCATGCGTATGCAAAGCCATCCATAATTTATTTTTTTCCACTTTGGCTGGTGATGATGTTACTGTATCAGCACAAAAATGATCCAGGTGAGTAATACTAACAATAAGAGTGCTACCTTACATGTCCCGAACACATTTCCTCCCTGGACCACAAACTGCTCTCCGGCCTATTGGCTCAATTGTCCTTTCAAAAGAGGCCAGTGCTTCTGTTGCTAAGTTAGTAGAGGAGCCTAAAGGTTTAAGCCACAGCCATCAGCAGAAAAGGTAGGACTACATAAGAAAATGCATAGGGGCTAACTTAAAAATTGTCCTACTTTCTCCCTCTTTTGAAAATCCTCAGTGGCACCGTGTTAAAAAAATCAATAAATACAATAAAGTAAATTAACATGGGCATGCCTTTACAGTTTACCAATACTCCCTTTTCTTGCCATTTCTAATCCTCAACACTGCCCAGGCAAGGATATTATCTCCGTTTTCTAGGTGAGATTGAGACTCAGAGAGGTGAGCGTACTTGCCCGAGATTGTGGAACTAGTAAGTGATGAAGCCACAGCTCCCATCAAGATCATCTAACTCTGAATCGAGCTCTTTTGTTTCCACATTTCTGACCAGCAGTTGATAAAAGGAAATGTTATCCACATTTCAAATCAGACGGGAACTCAACAGGGCTTCATATTTTTGTATAGAATGTGAAGAAGATGGAAAATAATTCATTCAAACAATTCAGACCTTAAGCTCAACTGGAAACCTGAAAACAACAACCACAACAAAGTCTGGTTTTACTGAGAATTCTATATATATAATAACATCAGACCCTAAAGACATCTTCTAGTTAATCTGCTCAGGAGTAGTTGGCCTGACTCCTAAAAAAAGAAGTGAGGCTGTTTCCAAGGCTGGAAAAAAAAATGTAGATTAGGTGTGAGCATGATTTAGCTAGATAGCAATTTAAGCAGAACTGACTGCCAAAATGCTAAATATTAATTATGTTAGGAAGGAGCAGGTTCAGCTTGGTTTGCTATTTCAGGGGGTTAGAGGGAAAGCAAGCTTTAACATTAGGACCATTACAGCATAAAGAAGAGGAGGATAAGCCATCCAGCTGATGGACCTTTCTGGATGGTCTTGTGATCAGAGCGATGCTACGACTTGGGGCTGGCCACCAGACACTGAGTGAGAGAGGGAGGGCCATGCCTCTACTCCAGCACTAACAAAAATGATGCTGACACCTGGCTGGCATGGCTCAGTGGCTGAGTGTAGACCTATCAACCAGAAGGTTATGATATGATTCCCCGACAGGATTTGAGCTCCATCCCCAGTGTGGGGCATACAGGAGGTGGCCAGTTAATGCCTCATCATTGATGTTTCTATCTCTCTCCCTCTTCCTTCCTCTCTGAG
>NW_005370994.1:1644688-1644891 GCF_000412655.1 Myotis brandtii
ACTGGGACAGGCCTAAACTGCAGTCGGACATCCTTAGCGCTGCTGAGGAGGTAGGAGAGGCTCCCACCACCACCGCTGTACTGGCAGCCATCAGTCTGGCTTGTGACTGAGTAGAGCTCCTCCATGTGAGAGCGCCCTGACCATCAGAGGGCAGCTCCTGCATTAAGCGTCTGCCCCCTGGTGGTCAGTGTGTGTCATAGTGA
>NW_005370994.1:1645172-1674983 GCF_000412655.1 Myotis brandtii
GGGTGCCTGGCCAGCCTGGGTGAGGGGCTGATGGCTGTTTGCAGCTGGTCACACCCCCTTCAGGGTGGGGGTCCCCACTGGGGTGCCTGGCCAGTCTGGGTGAGGGGCTGAGGGCCGTTTTCAGGCTGGTGGGTGACTGAAGCTCCCAACCTGTCCTTTTTTTCTTTTTCTTTTTATTCTGGGATTTATTTACCTTCTATGGCTGTCACTGGAACTGAGAGCCGGCTTTAGCTCTGAGGCTCGGCTCCAGCTCTGAGACCTCGGCTGCTGAAAGCAGGTATCTGGGTTTGTTTGGCTTCTATAATTGAAACACTGTTGCAGCTCCAGCTCTGAGGCCCGGCTGGCTGAAAGCAGGTTTCTGGGGTTTGTTTAGCTTCTATAATTGCAACATTGTTTCTTAGAGTGCAGCTCAGAGGCCGGCAGCGGCAGGCGGGGAACCTTGGCTTCCTCCATCACTGGAGCAAGCAAGCCTCCTGTTCGCTTCAGCTGCCTGGCTGCCGGCCGCCATCTTGGTTGGCAGTTAATTTGCATATCGCCCTGATTAGCCAATGGGAAGCATGTCGGAGATATGGTTAATTACCATGTTTGTCTATTATTAGATAGGATGATGCTGACAACCATCCCCTGGGCACCTTCCACAGCCAGGTTTGTCCCAGACACTAAAGCTCATCACCTCTGCTCATCCTCACAACTGGGAGGAATTACCCCATTTTGTAGCTGAGAAAAGTAAGGTTCATAGAGGCTAGCTCTTCCCAAGTCCCACGCCACTAAGCAGCTCTGCTGGACAATTTCAACACAGTTCTGGGCCTCTTCCTCGCTGCACTGCTCTGAGCTGGTGAACAAGGGTGCTACACGGTGCCATATAACACACCCACCAGAAAGTCCGGTGGTGAGGTGAGATGGCAAGAAGAGAGAGGACCCAAGAAGCCTCTCTCTGCTCCCTGATTCCTCCACTGCTGTCACAAACCAATGCCCTCCTTCGTCCTCCTTCCCTCTCCCACGGCCCTAAAGGAGGCTGAGAATAGAGCAGTAAAATGAGGTTTGTCAAGCCCTTGCCCTGGCCCCCATGAGGAGTCATTATTCACAACTGGCCTGGCCAGGGAAACTGTGACTTGATCCAGGGGCCACCTTGGCAGTCACTACTAACCCCCTGAAATGTGGCCTGCAGGCTTCCAGGCGCATGTGGAATGCATTATGCTTCTAATCATAACACTGCCAAAGCCGTCTTCAAATAAGGCGCTTGTGAGAGAAAACTACCCAAATTAGGAAACCAACGTGGGCACAGCAGAATCGGCTCCGTCTCCACGCGCTGCCAACATTGTCTCCTCTTGCCCGGGACTCTCGTTTAAGCATCCCCTTCACTGACAGAAGTTTTTATCAGGCAACCTCTGTTTGGGGAAAACTTAAACCAGGTTTATTTATAATTTCCCTATTTCCAAATATCAACTTTGTTATTTTTATTGCTGATTTTGTTACTGGGAAGTACTCACCCCCACCCACCACCCACATCCGAAAGACCCTGGTCCTCTTGGATCTTATTTTCTAGAAAAATCACCAGGTTCCTAAATCTCAGAATCTGACCAGCTGATTACCAGTCATCACCACTTCTCCTGAGTTTAAAGCTCACTCTTGCCTGGCCAGTGTGGCTCAGAGGTTGAGCATCGACTTATGAAGCAGGAGGTCACAGTTCCATTCAGGTCATGGCACATGCCTGGTTGCGGGCTCCATCCCCAGTGTTGGGTGTACAGGAGGCAGTCCATCAATGATTCTCTCTCATCATTGATGCTTCTATCTCTCTCTCTCCCTCTCCTTTCTTCTCTGAAATCAATATATATTTTTAAGCTCACTCTTTACTGGTACTTCTAGCTGTAGTCCCAATATCTGATTTTGGGATATAGATGATCTGAGTGATCATCTCACTAGGGGGGTACCTCATGCACCTGCAGCTTAAACCCTAGGCTAGAGACCTGCCTTAGTATCCTGCTTTGTGCCTCAAACTCCAAGCCTCATCCAAGTCCCTAATTTATCTCCCAAAACCAGGACACCCCCTTAATGAAAATACATCCAATTCAATAATAATAAACACTTTCATTGTCTCATTTATTTCCCACAAAAATCCTATGGGACAGGTACTATTATTTTATCTTTCCAGTTGAGGCACAGAGAAATTACATAACTTGCTTAAGATCACACAGCTAGTAAATAGCCAGATGTAAAACTGCAGCTATTAATACTCTCTCTCTCATCTCTATTTACATAGATATATTTTTATATTATATAGTCTGTACAACAGATATTAACTATGTTATTTTCCCCAAAATCATTTGAAAAAAGTTGAATACACCATACTCCTTTGCCCTTAAATAATTCAATGTGTAGTTCCTACAAAGAGGGATATTCTTTTACATAACCACAGCTATCTAATTCTGTAAATTTAACATTAATATAAAATTTTAATCTAATCTGCATTTATAGTGCAATTTTTCCAATTGCCCCAAAAATGTCTTTTATTGCATTTTTTTACCGAATACAAGATTCAGTCTAAGATCGGGCATTGCCTTTAGTTGTCATGTTTCCTTAGTGTCATTTCCACAGCCTTGCTCTTTTTTGTGTGACTTTCACATTTTGAAGAATATAGTTCATGCCTCCTTTTTTTCCTAGTAGAAATACCTGAGTTCAGCTTTGTTTGATATTTTCTCAAAATCACATTTAGGTTATGCATTTCCAGCCAGAATATCCAAAAGTAATATTGTGTGCTCATGGTATCACATTCTGGGAGTACTCGATGTTTATTTATTCTTCATTGGTGATTTCACTTTGTTTACCTTAATCAAGGTGTTGTCTGATTTCCACACCGTACAGTCAAATTATTCATCTCGGAACTAATAAGCCATCAGTGGGGAGTCAGTTTAAGAATATGAAAATACCCTGCTCCTCATCAAAATGCCCCTTCCTGATTTAGTATCCATTGATAACTTTTGCCTGAACTATTCTTAACTAAGATGGTTATAAAATGATGATTTTTCTAACTTTTGGAGTTCCCTTCCCACTTACCAAGCAGCTATTGGTAGTCTACAATAAGAGCCCTCACTTTTCCTCCACTTATGTACCTATTTATTTATCTATTTGTTATCAGTACAGTTCTATGGGTTTCTATTTTTCAGTGGTTTACATTCATACTCGCCTTATTTATTTTGGTGTTCAACTTGCTCCATCTTTGAGCAGTGGGAGCCACTTCAAGCTTTCTCTCGTCCTTATCACATACACTTACCATTTAAAAAACATGTCCTTATCTTCTGATATAGACAAGATGTTCCAGGATCCTCTAGAACTCTCTCTGCCTCAGCCTCAGATTCATCTGTTTCTCTGAGGAGTCCTTATTCCTTTAGTAGAAAATGCTCTTGGGGACCAAGACCTGAGCACTGGGTTTGCTCATTGTTACTGGAGTGATTTTTGCTTCAAGTTCCTTTCAGACTAGGAAGTATATTCATGCATATACACAAATACTTACATATGCATACATATATACAAACACATGCATGCATACACACATTTATGTGAGCACATGTGCATGCATAGCATATATACATATAAATATTTTGGAAATCATGAGTTCACACTGATGTTTCTAATTTGGAGAATACTCCCTTAATCACTACACAGCCTTTGTCCTATACTTCCACATTGGTGAAAAAAATACAAGACACAATCCAAAGTGACTAGAGAATATTGCCTCTGTCCCATCTATGGTAGCTTTATGTCTCCTGCTTAAAATTTCACCCCCCATTCTGGGAGCAACATTGTATATCCTTGAAAATTCAATTTTGTCTTTGATCCATATGTGAGCTCCTTTTCCTTGAGAGACTGTAGTGGGGGCTTGTGAGGGATGGAGCCTTGAGTTTCTCCAAAATTTTGGAATTTATGACTACCAACTATTTTAAATACTTTCAAGTCATTCACATCAAATACATCAAATCCCTAGCTTGTCTATCCACCATAGGCAGTTCCTTTTCTCAAAGGTAAACCAGGAAAGTAAAGACAGTTAGGCAAAGACTTTTCTGGGTGGGGATACAAGAATGATGGTGGCAAAGGAGGATGAGGCCCCCCAAAATCTCTAGATGTTGGAGTGGGGGAAAGATGTTGTCCCCAGAGAAGGACCCAAGGTGGCTCAGTGACCCTGCTCCCTGGTGCTCCAGATGTACCTGGAGGGACCAAGTAACTACATTTAAAAGGAGGTAGTCATTGAACATTGGGGCAGTCCCCAGTCCATCCATGCAAGTCCACTGAGAGCCTAGAACTAAATGCAATGAATCAGCCTCAAGGGTGATTATCTGATTCCCATGGAATCTACCCGTTATAACATAGGTTTTCAAAGAGGTCTTGCTTATTAGTACTCACTGGCCTTGGCTTTCTTTTATGGCAGTTGTATTGAGGTAGCAGTATATGGCGGCTTTGGAACTAGACAGAACTGAGTTCTAGATCTAGGTCCACTGTTATTAATAAGTATGCAGTCCTGGGTTACAATAACCTCTCTGAGCCTCAAGTTCTTATAAAATCAAGAGACTGCAAGACTTTTATGTGAATTTGAGGTAAGAAACATGAAGCCATGGCATGTAGTTAGGTCTTAGATAAATGTAGACTTTCCTAAGAACAATACAGGGGGTCATAATACCTCTGTATACAAAGTCCTTATGTATGTCCCTAAGCAAAATAGTCAGAGGTGTCTTTTAGAAAAGCCTAGAGCCTGATATCATGAGAGGACTAAGCTGGGCCAAATCCATAAGCATTCTTTTCAGGTTATCTGACAGTGTGGATTGGCTAAATAGTTAAAAAGACTGTTTCCCACGTGAATCAGCCAGAATTTTACAGCAATATAATGGTTTGGATGCATGTCCTTTGTTATTGCATTTTTTGTGCTTTCATAACTGAAAACATACCAGCTCTTAGGCCGTTATTATCCTGAGAGCACTTACAATTTTGTATTTTCTTTGGAACTTAAATGGCCAGATATTTTGTGGCCAAGGGCTAAAACTAAGTTCAAGAAGTCCCCTGCTGAGGTCTTCTCTGACTGGGCTGCTGTCCTGGTGGGCAGTGTTCAGCTTCCCTTCCAACGATTGCATATCCACAGAAACATGGCTCCCACTGATACCTGTGAATGATGGCAGGTAAAATCTGACTTTTGTTCTTCTCCTACCCAGTAACTCAAAGACCAGAGCTGCACTGGATGGATGTTGCTGTGCCAGATTCCCATGGGGGCACACATCTCCCATCAATGCTACACAGGAAGGGAACATCCTGAGCCAGCAGCCTCAAAGATTCTCTGCTCTCTAAGAACTGATGCTCCAACCCAGATGCCTTCACGAGCTACATGGGACAGGCACATCTGTCAACCAAGTATGAGGGAATGGGAGTGTAAGGGACTATGTGAACAGCAGAGAGTATGCCCCACCTAAAGGCCTTGACATTGGGTTATTTTTTAAACACTGTCCTGGCCAAAACAAATGGATCAGTTTGTTGTGACCCCTGCCCTTACCCGAAGCCTATGCTTGCTCTTTGCAGACCTCAGTATGAAGGAGAAGACATGCCAGAGAAGCGAGAGATAGGGTCCAAGTCTTGGCTCTACTACCAACAGGCTCTGAGAACCTTGAAAGTCACCCGAATTCTCTGGGCCCAGTTTCCTCTTCGGTGAGACGAGGACATGAAGCCTCAGGAGAACATGAGGTCTTCTACCATGTCCTGAGGCACTGATTCCAGTCTGGTCCCAACCTACCTCTCCAGTCTCTGCTCCTCCCTAGGGGCTGGCCTAGGTTTGGGAATACCTAACTAAAGCTTATACAATTTAGGGAACCTTCTTTAAGAACAATAATGCAAAATTATAAATATACAAGTAGATCAGCAGGAATATTTACTTAAAATGAGAAAAGAAGGCACAAAAATATCAACTATTAAAAGCCAACTAACAAAACCCAGGGGGGGAAAATAACATAAGATTTGTGTTAATTATCTGCTTGACAGCTCTCTATGAATGCTTGTATTCTACATTTTTGGCTGCATAATCTTTGACTGTCTCTTCTTATGACAAAATTCTGTAATAGCCTTTTCTATAGTGAGACAGGAAAGATCATTCTGCTTTTTCTGTAACATAGTTATCAAAATGTATTTATTATTAATGATAATTTAGAAAATTTCTTTTAGCTTCACAACTCATCACTGGCAATGTCATGTCCATTTTCAGTATTTTTGTCAAATCTTTGGAAAATCTTCTCTCCAGTGTCTTTTATATGTGAGCTGTACAGAGACTAATCTGAAATATTCTTTGAATTGGTGTAACTCATTCTCAGGGGCTTGGGAAATTCTACTCTAATAACTTCATACTAGGTACCCTACAGCCCCACCCTCATGCAATGGAACTTTGCAGGGGTCCCTGATGCAAGGTAACATTCACAACTCTGTAGCTTTGCAAATTGGATTGCCTTTCCTGTCCCCTCCCCTACCCCGCTCCTTCATGGTGCAAGCAGAGTCAGCCATCCCTCCCCTGCATTGTACCTGCTCACAACACTAGCAGGGAGCCCTTCCTGTGCTGTTACAGTTCTGTTCATTTGTCTGCCTTCCCCCACTGGACTCAGATTCCCTTGAAGGAAGGCCTTCCATCTGCCTAGCATAAGGCCTAGCTCAGAAAAGATGCTCAATAAGTGTGTCACAAATAGAAACTGCCCTACAACTCAGATTGCAAAAAGTGCCACAGTTCTTTACCTGTATGAAACATAACTTATTCTTCTTTGAATTCAAATTGTCAGTTGGTAATAAGAACAGCCTATTTGGGGCATGAAAAGCAGCCCATGAAAAGGGGGTGTGGGCCTACGGCCATTAGTCAGCATTGGTTACCGGGACACTGTTGCTGCTTGAGGGGGTGATAGAAGGTAGTCCTCTCCACTCACCTTGGCCTGGCCCTCAGGGAGCCCTCCCCCCTGCTTTCAAGGTGGAGTCACTTGATGGGGAACACCATCTTCCTTCTGAGGTACTGTCACCTCTGGAAGGGGCTCATCTGAGCCAGGGACAGGTCTGTGCCAGGGGCAGAATATTTCAGACTCATGCCCTTTCAGGGCCTAGAATCTCCCCAAAAGGGTTGAGTAAAGAAGTCATCCCTGCTTCAAGTCTTATTTTGTTGCTCAATTTATTTTGTTCATTATATGCCACAAATAAGTGAGATCATGTGATATGCGTCTTTCCCAGTTGGCTTATTTCACTTAGCACAATATTTTCCAGGTCCATCCATGCTGTCCCAAAGGGTAAGAGATCCCTCTTTTTTACAACTGTAAATGTCCCAGAGCTTTTTTATCCACTCATCTACTGATGGGCACTTGGGCTGTTTCCAGATCTTAGCTATTGTAAATAACACTGTTATGACCATAGGGGTGCATATATTCTTTCTGATTTGTGTTTTGGGGGTTTTAGGATATATTCCCAGAAGCGGGATTGCTGGGTCAAATGGAAATGCCATTTTTAATTTTTTGAGGCAACTCCATACTGTTTTCCATAATGGCTGCACCAGTCTGCATTCCCAGCAGAGAACTAGTGTTCCCTTTTCTCCACTTCCTCGCCAGCATTTGTTGATATTTTTTTTAATATATTTTATTGATTTTTTACAGAGAGGAAGGGAGAGAGATAGAGAGTTAGAAACATCGATGAGAGAGAAACATCGATCAGCTGCCTCCTGCACATCTCCCACTGGGGATGTGCCCGCAACCCAGGTACATGCCCTTGACTGGAATCGAACCTGGGACCTTTCAGTCCGCAGGCCGACGCTCTATCCACCAAGCCAAACTGGTTTCGACTGTTGATATTTTTTTTTATGGTAGCCATTCTCACAGGTGTGAGGTGATATCTCATTGTGGTTTTAATTTGCATTTCTCTGATGATTGGTGACTTTGAACATTTTTATGTGTCTCTTGGCCATTTGTATGTCCTCTTTGGAGAAATGTCATTCAGGTCTTCTGCCCATTTTTTAATTGTTATCTGTCTTCCTTTTGTTGAGTTGTATGAGTGCTTTATATATTTTGGATATTAACCCCTTATCAGATGTAACATTGGCAAATATGTTCTCCATTCACATGATCTTAGTTATTTGTGGAATCTAATGAACAAAATGAATTCAACAACAAAATAAGACCTGAAGTAGGGAGGCATGGAACAGACTGACATTCCGAATTCAATGTGGGGTTGGGGGAACCCGAAGCGATAAACCAAGGAACTTCTATACTTATATGCGTAGCCCATGTACATGGGCAATAGGGTAGTGAAGACCTGGGGAGCGAATAGGGGCTGAAAGGTGGGGAAGAGGGAGGAATGAGAGATATCTGTAATACTATCAACAATAAAAAATATATATTTTTTAAAAAAACTCATCAAATTTAGACATACCTACCAGTCTCAGAGGGAAAAGGAAATAAAAAGAAAAAAGAAAAGAAAAAAAGGCGAGGAGAGGAGAGGAGAGGAGAGGAAAGGAGAGGAGAGGAGAAAGGAAGAGGGAAGGAGAAATGAAGAGGGAAGGAGAAAGGAAGAGGGAAGGAGAAAGGAAGAGAGAAGGAGAAAGGAAGTAAAGAAGCTCCTGGACAAAGAAGCCCAGAGACTGAGGAACATGGAGGCCTGGCTGCCCTTCCTCTGTGGGTGCAGGATACAATTACTCCTTCATCCATTTTCTAATGAGTCTGCCCAAGCAAGAAAATTATAATAATAATAAAATAAGGCACAGGTTAATTTCTATCTTAATTTATTAATGCATTAGCCTGTCACAAATGTTTATTGAATGAATCAATCAATGAATGAGTTCTCATGGTTAGTTCATTATCATAAGTCTGTTTTTTAAAAACTACATAAATATCATTCAGGGGAAAATAAACAGAGCCCCTCTCCTCGCACCGACATAATTACTAGGTGAGAACAGTGATCAATAGCCGTTCCCTTGCTGCACTGGGGAAACAGATCAGACTTGCTCATGTCAGCTGCTGTAATGGACTCCCCTCCCCAGCTGCAGAAGAGGGCTTTATGCTTATTCACTTTTATAGAAAGTGGGGAAGGCAGGTCAGATCTTGCATTTTGACATTTACTGGCAAATTTCACAGCTATATTACATCGGGGGCGGGGGGGAGGGGGATAAATAAAGCAAAACAATTTTTCCCTTAATCAGAACTTCTTTAAGAAAGGCTGGATTGCAATACCCTAAGGTTCTTTATTAAAAGACAATTACAAAATTCCAGAGCAGCATGCACCCCCATCTAATCAGCTACTGTATTCTTTCAAGTAAGCTTGATGTTTTCAGTCTAAGGAAGAAATCGAGATTTCACTCCCTCACATCTTCTGGTCATTAAATTATGGAGCAGAACAAAATGGCCCAGGGAGCTTTCTTCCTAGTTGGCAGTACTTATTTAAATTCCTTTCCCTCCCCCACCCTCTTTTTTTATAACCAGTGGCAAATTACGAGTATTGATAAACCATTAGAAAATAAAATAAGAGACAATTTTATTGACAGATGAATGAAGTAATGCCTGAGCTGTGTTGGTTTTCAGAAACTGAGCGTTCTGTGTTCATTAAAACTCTGCAAGCAGCACATGCTAAATTTTTGATATGTGCCGTGTGCACTGAAATCTTTATCCATATTAACTGAGACACCGATCTGCACCCCTGTTGTGCCCTCACAGGCTAATTTATTGTGGTTTCCCAAGGCCTATTAAGGAAAGAGCTGGGAGTTTGTCAGTGACCTGGATCAATTTCATTTTGGGGGGAGGGGTGGCAGAACTCCTCACATCCATGCCTCTTGGTTCCTCTTTCATGGGTGTGGATGGAGAGGGAGCACTCGGGTGGCCTGCAGAAGCAGGCGCCTGACAGATGGGCATGGGAGCTGGGGACGACTTGGACACGTGCACAAACTCAGCGAGCGGAATGACAGAAATGTCACAGGATTTCCCAACTGTCTTTAAGGAGAAAAAAATGCCTACAACAAGTTCTTACAAAATAAATAGAAATTATAATAATAAAGCCCACACAGCACCAATCTAGAGGGACAATGTTCATTCTCTGTCATTATTAGCACATTCTTGACACCCCCACCCACATGATGTTTCTAATGATCTCACTCCCCTATTTCAAATTAAACCTCTGGTGGGGTCAGGGGCTGGGGGGGACAGTAATGTAGTTTTGTACACTGACATATCAAAAGCATAGTGTCTGAGCACCTAATATTATCAATGGATAGACTTCCAGGCAACAAGGATAAGAGAAAAAAGTCATTAAAGGATTACTTTGTTTAACCAATGTTTGTGACCATTAGGGTAATGGACCTTTGAGAATCTGATGAAAGCTACACCCTCACTCTCAACCTCTCCAGAATGATGTGTGGCTGTTCATGAACATTACATTTTCAATACAATTTCAGGCTCCCTGAAATCCCTCAGGTTTATGGCAGACCTCAGGGTAAGATCCCGTCTGGTCCACACAGTGCCAAGAAACAAGATTGTTTAATGACTAGAGTTGGGGGGAGGGAACAGGAGGGGATATGCGAAGGGTGGGAGAGAAGAAACGGATCCAATTGGACGAGAGGTCCTTTGCTTACTGTTCCTGGAGATCTTAACTCAGTCAAGCAAGCCATCCAAGAATTAATTTGATATACTAATCACTGTTCACAGCCCAGAATATATTAAAGAGATAATGAGCAAATTTGTTAAAAGCCATATAAAACTGTCCTCCTTTCTCTTCCAAATGTGTTAGTTGATATGTTCGCTAGGTTGACTGAGTTACAGAGTTCTTCTTTACTGTAGCTTTCTCTTTATGGAGGGAGTCCAGAATATTCAGGAGCAGATCTTCCTATCCCAAAGCTTAATGATCCCAGAATTAAATTTTCCCATAATTTTGCCATCTTGGAATAGACTCCCAAGAACCTCTGAACACTCAGCTGAGTCTGTGGAATCGCAGGAGGAATCAGCAGCTGCCCTTCCTGTGGGAAGAAGAGACTGGGGATAGATTTGAGAAATTTTGGCTATTTACATTGCTCTTGTTATTTTCAAGGGGGTTCTCAGCAGATCCATCAACTGGTCAGATCTATGGACAAACATCGATGCTAGCCTTTTCATATCACATACTGAGTTAGGCTTATTTTGGGGGTACACTTTGAATCCCCAGAAGCCTAAAAGACTGCACCTTACCCCACACAGCCCCCTTGCATGATTTTTGTCCTGTTTCATCTTGTATCTGGAAAATCTGATGTAAAGCCAATCAGGACTATAAAACAGAGTCTATCATGAAATCCTGACACTTTGGCAGAATTCTAACAGAAAATATACTGACGACAAATCTAGGAGAAAATTTAATTTAGGAATCAACAAAAAACTAGTTATAATGTCTCAGATGTGATACAGTTTAAAGTAAAACAGGCCAAATATCATGTATCAATATCACACAGACATCATATAATATCATATGATATGTGTCAAATATATGGAGAATGGAGCTCATGGATATGGCCATTCTTGTGTGTCTATGCCATGAATATAATAAAGGTGAAGTAGACTAGAAATAAAGCATAAATTAGCACATTCTTAAGGAGGCTCTGAATATTGCTTTCATAACAAGAAGGAGTTTTTCATAGTCAGGCAGATGAAGTTGTAAATTTTAGCTTTACCACTAATTGGCGGGGTAACCTCAGGCCAGTTGCCTAATTACTTTGGTCTTTAGTTTCCTTACCTTTATAAGGATAATGCTATTTACCTTTAAGGCAGTAGGAAGGAGTAAGTAGGATTATGTCTATACAGCACTTAGGGCAGGGCCCAGGAGCACCAATAATTCATTCAATAAGCAGAAGTTGCCTTCCTATAATCATCAAGGGACTGAAGAACTGAATAGAAGGAAGAGGAAACCACAGGGACCGACAGGACATGGGTGGGCTGTCCAGTCTTCAAAACCAAATCAACTGCTAGCAATATATATATATATTTGTCTTTCAAGGCTATCTCCTTTGAGGTACTGTGGGGAGGAGCAAATGTGGCTTCTAATAAGAGGTGAGAGTGAACATGGTATGTGTCTAAAAAACAAAACAGAAACAAACTCAGAGATACAGAAAACAAACTGATAGTTGCCAGATGGGAGGTTGGGTGAAAAAGGCAAAGGGATGAAGACATACAAATTGGTAGTTACAAAGTAATCACAGGAATGTAAACTACAGCATAGGAAAAATAGTCAATAATATTGCAATAACTCCATATGGTGCCAGGTGGGTACTTGAAATATTGGGGGAACACTTTGTAAACTACTATCTAACCACTATGCTGTACACCTGAAATTAATATATTATTAAATGGCAACTATAATTGACAAAATTATGGATATGAGGGTGGTGGCAGGGAATAAGGCATTCCAAATTTATGACCGAAAAGGCAAAAACAGTTGAAGAAATCATAAAAATTAGAAGAAAATCAAATTTGGTTTGGCAATAATAAAATTTAGATAAGTCGTTTTAGAAGGAAAAACAAGTACTATTAAAGCCAATAAAGCCATCAATCTGTGTACTAAGAAGGACAAACACTGCAGGAAATGCTTACAGTAGATGAAAACACATCCAATTCACAACAAAAGAAACACTGCAGGCTCAAAGCCAGAAACTATTCTTGGATTGAATTTTTTATGACACTAAATTTAACCCACTGGGATTCTTTTTTTGTAATAGCACATTCTAATCAGCCTTTTTCAAATGAAGCATTTGCAGTTAATGGGAAATGTGCACTTTATCACAGGGAGGGAACTCCTGGTCCTCGGGTTGCTCTTAAAGAAGCAAGACCCACATTGTGGCAACTATTTTTCAGGCATGAGTGACTAGGGCATGCATGTTTCTTTTCCCAACAAGTAATGTCGTATGATGAGTCTTCTCTGAAGGGAGGTCACTAATCTTGTCTATGAGGATAAAATACAACAAGAGAAAAGGCATAGTTGTAGAATAAATGACTGGTATAATTAACATTATTGTTAAGGAATGACTTAGTTATCAAAGGCTAACAGAGTCAGCAGCAAGTTTTAGCAATGAAATAATGTGCCATGAGCAGTCTCTCAAGTTCTTGCTTACTTTAGGAAATTATGATGAGCTAATCAAACAGCACACCGATCCTATAATAGTGAGAGAGGATAAAGGGAGCACTGTAGGACAAAGGAACCCAAATGATTCATTTCTAAGACAACAGCTAACTCTGTTGCTAGGAGCACCCACAAGTTAATTAAGAAATCTGTTAGTGATGAGGCTGACACATTTTCATTTCCAGAAAATACTGCTTGTTAACACATAACTAACAGTTGTTGAATAGTTACAGAAGGGAGGATAAAGAGATGTCTTCTTAGCTCACAGAGAGACAAGTCTCCCCTTGCTCACCCTACCCATCATATTCTTATACTAATAAGAAAGTAGCCCTGACCTTACCTAGGAAGAGACCAGATGGAGAACTCAGATTCCCACACTTTATGGACTTTAACCTATTCCACCACTTTTCTTTTGAGCTAAAAAGAAAGCTACTGACTATAAACTATTTATAAACTGTATGCTGTGTCATTGCAGAAGCTTTTGATTGCAAGAAACAGAAAGCCCCAACTTAAACAACAAAGAATTTATTAATGATTTTGTCAAATGTAAGACCAATTATAACACATGCCTCTATTTTATGAACCACTGAAAAAGAAAAGAACCTGTCAATTAGTATTAGCACAATGCTCTCTAATGATGAAAATTTTTATTTTCTATCTTTTCAGAGACTTGTAAAACTTATTTAGACATTTATTTTAACATATATCACAAATATACTATATATTCTATAGCAGAAATATATGTATATCTACTACCATAAATTAAATACATTGGTTCATATTCAGAATTTAAATGTTCTGAATTATTTTTTATAATAAGAGCCATCAATATCCACCTTTTTCCTTTTTCATTATCTGCCTTTGTGACATCAAAGTGTTGGTGATGCAGCATTTCTTAAAAGATTGCTTCACTAACGCCTCTCGAATTTTCTTGCAAGCATTGACACTTATTATGGAAGTTTTGATGACAGTGCTTTCTTTATATTTCCAGAAGGTGTCAATAGAAGGTGTTCAGACAGAAAATGAGATCTCTAACTCTAATGTTCTTAGAGAGTTTGTTGACTGAACTGTCATGGGGCTGCAGTTGTCAGTCATGTCACTGGGAATAACAATCAAATTGTCCCACGAACAGGCAATGACAACAATGTCAGGACTGCCCCTGGCCAGCAGTGATTGTAAGATATTATCATGGCACAAACATTCTGATTTCAAAGATGTTGAACAATGAATAGAAAATGCAACTGGTAGGGGGACTTATAATCTGATTGATAGAGCACCTGAATTAATCTGAAAAATAATCATATTATTTTAAATCTTAGAACACATATACTTATGTGGACAGAGGGTTAAGTTTCTCATACGTAAATAGGGGGTTAAGTTTTTCTTAAGTTTCCTTTTCAAGGCCTGTGCGAAGTGATTAAGGAGGTTAATTCAGCTGTGAATCCAGCAAGCAGAACTGATAAGAAGCATGGTCAGACTGACCCACCAGGAGTCAAAATATCATCTCATTAACATCATCTCATGGCCTGATGGCTACAATAGCTGACGTTTGCGCACCCCCAGAGCTGCACGTAGCTCCCTAGCCCCTTCCCCTTTATAATCTTGTCCCCTGCACCTTGCTGTAAGACAGGATTTGAATGCTTGTAAGCACCCTATCTTCTTGGTTGGCTAGCTTTCCTCAATAAACGCCTTTTATGATTCAACCTTGCCTTCGTTATTGGACACAGTGACCGGCAGCCTGAGCCCAACTGTGGGTTTCCAGGTAACACAGCTTAGAGTCAACAAAAAACTTTATCTTACTTAACAAGAAATCAAGATACAATAGCTCTAGGGCAGGTTAATTTGGTAGCTCAATGATGTCACCAGGGACCCAGACTCTTCACCTTTCTACCCAAGCATCTCAGCATGTTATCTTGGGCTCCATTCACTGCCTTTATGGACCTAGATGATGTTAGAGTCCCAGGAGTCATATGCAAACCTGGTATCCAAAGGAGGAAGGAGTGTTTGTTCCTAAGTGTCTCTTTTTATCAGCAAGCAAAGCAATCCCTTTGGAGAATATTTTTATCACACAGGATGGAATAAGAGTATCAACACCACTGTCCAGCTCTACCCCATTGTTACTTTGTAGGAATTGGGGCCTAATGTGAACAGACCTTCCAGTGTGTCAAAAGACATCAGAAAGTTGGATTTTGCTGTGGAATACTATGATTTTAAAACATAGCTCTAATCCATCAGTTTAATACCATCTTATGTTGCCTACTAGTACATACAGCACAAAAACTAAGAGAGCTTCAGTTCCAAGGTGTTTTACAGGAACCTGAGAATGTAGCCTGCACAAGTTCTATGCATCTGAAGGACAGAGGGCTGCCAGCAGAGATGATACAAAGGAGGTATAGATGGCCTCCACCCAGGAGAAACAGGACTTGTTTTGCTGTATTGATGGCTTTACCAATACTCAGACTGCTCTGAAGTGGTTCACCCGATGAGAGTCTCTTGAGGTTTCCCTTAGAAGGTCTAACTTGGCAAGGAACCTTTGATGGCACAACAAGAAAGTGTCATTCTAACAAATGACTCAGACCCTTACTTCCACTTGGTGACTACTCTCCCAGCTCCTCCCTTCAACCCCATGGCATCCCAGCCAGCCTCTCCCTACCTTGCCCTTGGTACCAGCCCCATCTTCATCTACTTGTCACTTCTTGGCTCCAACCCCCTTTCACTTAAACTTGCACTTGCTTCTAATTTGTCTGGGCCAACAGTTGTGAATTTTGCCTCCCATTTTCTTTAGCCATTTTATCATTCCAATTTTTCTTATGGAATCTCAGGTTAGATATCTGTCCATCCCCTCCAGAGCTTAGTCTGACTTCACCCATGGTGCATAAGCCCTGCCACATCTGACAAAAACTTGACACACTTCATGAGCCAAAGTGAGTGGCTATGGGTTATGGCCTACACAGCCAGAGTTCTTAGAAGTGTGACTGGCAGAGAGAGAAATATCCTTTCTCAAGCACAATTTCCTTCTTTCCTTTCTCCTGCACACCCTCACTAACTCCAAGTCTTCCTTGTCTTCTTCATCTCCTTCTTCAAAAAAATGTTCATATTTTAAATACTCAAAGAATACAGGAAATATAAACTTACTCTAAAATAATAATAGATAAGAAAATAATGAAAACTAAAATCACTCATGTTTTCACCACCATAAAAACATCAGAGTGAACATTTTGGTATACTCCCTCTCAGATTTTTTGGTGTGTTGTTTTTTTTTTCTTTATTTTTTTCTATTTCCAGATTTATTTATTGATTGATTTTATTAAGCTTTGGTGGGTTTGCTTATTTTTATAAAATTAAAATAATCACTAGTTTTCTTACCTACCTAGCTGTAAAAATTATACCATTAATAATTACATGACATTCATTTAAAATAAGAATATATATTCTGCCCTCCTAGACTATAATAAAAGGTAGAAACGTGTTTAGTCATTTTTCTACTTTCCCGGTTTTTTTAAACATATAGGCACTTAATACAAATTTACTGAAAGAGTGGATATTTCAAAATATAAAAACCCAGATGTAATTAAGTAAATTCCTTTCTCGATAATTTGAAATACTATGTAGTGTTCCTTAAACTAAACTTGATATCTTATCAGCTCAGATTTGAGTAAAAGTCTGTATTTTGCCCTAAAAGTATTTTATTTTACTGTCAGTTAGAACAGCATCAGGGGCATTTACACAGCTCCTGCACAAGTGTCCAAGCAGAACCTGGCATACAGTAGGTGCTTAAAACATGTTTGTCTTTGCAGCTGTCTTTGCTATAGACTGTTATTCCCCTCCCTAAGAATACCTTGATTTTCAAGTGTTTTTAAGGATATGTATTGTTGTTACTTAATTACTCAGACTCTTCCTGACTCCCAGTGTGGAAAGGTGACTTTTGAATCCATGTTTCCACTGAATGAAAAGATATTTAAAAGTTTTACTATTGCCCAGCCAGTATGGCTCAGTGTTTGAACATTAACCTATGAACCAGGAGGTCATGGTTCAATTCCAGTCAGGGCACATGCCTGGGTTGCAGGCTCAATCCCCAGTAGCAGGTGTGCAGGAGGCAGCCTATCAATGATTCTCTCTCATCATTGATGTTTCTATCTCTTTCTCCATCTCTATTTTTTAAAGTTGTAGTATTTTCCAACAATAGAATAAACTCCCAAAGCAGGGGGGCAGGGAGGGGAATTTACTTCTCAAACAAATAAAGACATCCTCACAACACACACACACACACACACACACACACACACACACACTCCTTACAGGAGGTCTTACCATTTCCTATGTTCACATTTCATTTCTCGTGTTGAAATAGCCAGTGAACATAAATTGTTCCAAACAAAACTCAGCATTGCAAAACCAAGTGTTCTAGAACACATTTTAAAAATTCGATCCAAATGGAAATTAATTAAATGTTCAAAAGAAATTAAAATCATTGTTAACTCAGCATTTGGGGGGGGGTAAGAGTGCTTAGATTTTTCTCAAAGATCTCTAAGTTTACAAATAGCTAAATTTCCTCACATACATAGATAGAGGCGATCAGTGATGAAGAGATTAATAAACTGGGATCCCTGTTTTTATATTCATGGACTGTTTGTTTGCTAGTTTGTTTAGCTACTGGGTGCTTGCTCCACTAAAATATGCTAGCAGACAAAAGGGACTCTGCTCCATCTGACAAAGCTGTAGCATGCATTTATTTAATTTGCTAATCCCAAGGCTAACATTTGAGGGTAGTAGGTTCTTAATGAAATCTTCAGTATGCCCAGTAGCCAGCCCCGTGCTTGCAATCCTTTCTGAGTTGTAAAGGCCAGGCTTGGTTTGCAGCTACTGCCACAATTTCATAGAACCATAGAATTTTAGAGCTGGAAGAGACCTTAGATTATTTGTGACTTGACCTCCTAGCCACTTTAAAACCATTGTTCGAAAAGCACTCTGCTCTGTAACTTTTCTGTTGCTAAACCATCATTCTGTTTAAAAGAAATGGAACAGCTTGTTAAAGAGTTATTTGGTGGAGTCCCTTTATACCCCTGAAGTTTGGGTGAATTTTTGAGCCTTTTGATAAACACTGATCAAGAAATTATTTTCTGCAAGTGAGGACCTTGGAGGAGAGGAAGGAAAGGAAACCAACCTTTGCTGAGTTTCCCATGGGGGCCTGGTGACCTACTTACATAATCTCTTTTGAAACTTGCCTTCAACGATTGCTATGGTCTTCGTTTTACAGATTAAGGGCTGAGACCCAAAGAGTTTTAAAGTAACGTGTTCCATGTCTTAGAGTTAGTGAATGACAAAGCTGGGATTTAAATCATTTAAAACCATGTGGCTCCATATATAACTAATGTTTTGTTGATTAGCCCAAACTGTTTCTCTTGAGTTTTATTCAAATATCTAAACAGAAATCACCTCATGAGCCTCCACATGGCTACATGGGCATGGTGGACATTTCCCTGCAGGTGAATCTTCAACACACTTTGTTCAAAATTCTCAAGGAAAGGGACTTGTCTTTTCTTCTGTTTGGCTGCATGATAATTACAACCGGATGTGCCTTGTGCAAAATTTCCTTTATATTCCATAGCAACATTTACTTTTTAGTAGCTGTCTACTGATGCTTTCTGTTGGACACTCTACCTGCAGACTGTAAAAGTTCAAGGAACAAGGCCATGGGCCGAAGCTAAATTTTCACAGACATTTCTGGTCACAAGGCCTTTGAAACAGGCAGACAGGTTGATGGTTTAAAGGACTTTCAGGCCACCCAAACCACAGAATCAAGTTTTTCCTTGAAGTTCAAGATGACTCTGAAATCAGCACTATCAACACAATCTAGCCATTTTCAGCTCCAATTTACTCAGAGGCCAAAAAGAAATAGTGACCTTCTCCCCCTCCATCACCCTTCAACCTGCTGGGGAAGGGGAGGCAAGGCAAAACTAATGGAGAGTCCCCTTTCTGAATGCAGAATCCAGAAATAAATGATAAATATTTTTGCACTCGCTAATCGTACCCTGCAATTCTGATGATTACTTGCAGTTTTGTTTGGATTGAATTCTACCTCATTTCTTTTTGACTCACCCCACCCTCAATTGACACAACCAAGACCACAAGGTGAGGTGCAGAAAGCTGCTTGGGAAATGGAAAGAGAAGTCAGCCCAGAGGTTGAAAATACATAGCTGGTCTCCAAAGTGATACTGAAAACCACAAGTTAGCAGTACGGTTGATGTCATTGAGTATGGATTCTATTCCAATATTCTTTGTCAGATAGGCATTTAGTCTCAATGTTTCTTTGAACTTATTGCTCTACTAAGGCAAAGTCACACCTCCTGGCTCTTAACAACATGGTTCTTAATAGCCCAGGCTCTGCAATTCTCACAATAGATTGTGTTCTGTATTCAATGAACAATTATTGTAGCTACCAAGAAAGATGTCTCTTGTTTAATTATCTTTTTATTCATGGACACCTTCCTTCTCCGCCCTATTCAACCATGTGGCTCTTCCTGGGTTGCCTGTTCCTAGGCTAAGTGCCTGAATACGCGACCATCCCAAATCCTCATCTGTTTATTTCTTGCTGTCTCTGGCACCTCTTTCCTTTGCCCACATGCCAACTTTAGTTCTGCTCATCTCCTAGAAAGATGAATGTCTGCCCTTTTCCCTAAGTGACAGAGCACAGTAGACCCGGAGCTGTGTCTACTCCCAGGTCCAGTGCTCACTGTCTCTGAAAGGGTTACTTTCTTTTACTTAGGTGGGTCACTTACTTTCCTTAAGAATACTTACTTTACCTTTCTTTCATCTGTTTAAGTGCTTTCTCAATACATCCAGCCCAAGTCAGATCATGTTATCAAAGAATCTGAAATGTGTAGCTGATAAGCAGCAATTTCTTTTTCTCACCCTTCAGAAGTGTGTCTTGTTGGTGGTTTTCACTCAGTGACCCAAATAATAAGTGTTCTTGTGATGCTGTGGATGCAAGAAGCAGGTAAACCACAGAGCTCACACAGAAGCAGTCATGGTCTTAATCGGGCATAGCCAGCTTATGTTTTTATTTAACTACACATGATGAAGCAGAGACATTTAAGTAAAACTGTCTTGGATGCCAGGTAAGAAAAACCATTAATTAGAGAACAGGAGAGGATTTCTTTTTAAACATACTTTGTTAAACCACTTTGACTCTGAAATGGAAACAGAACACTAGAATATGGAAATTTTCACATTAGTGGTTTTATTAGGACGTGTTTAGATTTTTCAAACACTGTGCTATTTTTTTTAAAGTTATTGACTCAGCAAAATAGGGATGCATTTGACCAACCACTTTTTCTGCCTCCAATTTAAACCCATTTGTATTCCAAGAGAAATTTAATCTGCACATTTATGATTCATTTGTGCTTAACTTGCCAAAATGTTAAAAGCTGTTTGAAATAAAAGAAGCCTTTGGATTCTTATGCTTATATAATTTTTATCCTCAGAATCAGAAAGCTATGCTTTTGCAGAGAACCCACAACCTGATACTCTATAGGCATATGCATCAAACATGAGAAATCGCAGGGCTCAAGTAGATCACAGGTATATGGCTGTCACTTTGAATTTTAATATACAGGTATACATAATTAGTATACAGGTTTTAAATAAACTTTCTTTAAGCAAGTAATATAATTTAAACGGTGATTTTATGTATTTATTTATTTATTTAAATCCTCACCTGAGGATATTTTTTTATTGATTTTTAGAGAAAGATGAAGATATAGAGGGAGAGAGAGAAACATCAATCGGTTGCCTCCTGCACTGGCTGCGACAGGTGATCAAACTCATAACCTTTCCAGTGTAATGGATGATGCTCCAACCAACTATGCCACAATGGCCAGGGCTGAATGGTGATTTATTTTAAATAAAGTTCCTGATTATTCCTTTTCTTGCAGGGCCACTATACAATCTGGTTCAAGTTGTGTACTGCACAATTCTGAGAAGTGCCATTCTCAAAAACAATATAGCCTTCATGGTGAGTCTGTTTCTTTGTATTCTTAAATCTTGTTTTTTTCTTTTTGCAATTAAAAATTGATGAAAGAGCATCATCTAGGCCCTAGATTCTAGGGATATTACCAAGCTGCAATATCTTTATTGACTAGACCAGTGATGGAGAACCTTTTGAGTTCGGCATGTCAGCAATTTGAAAAACCCTAACTTAACTCTGGTGCCGTGTCACATATAGAAATTTTTTGATACTTGCAACCATAGTAAAACAAAGACTTATATTTTTGATATTTATTTTATATATTTAAATGCCATTTAACAAAGAAAAATCAACCAAAAAAATGAGTTCGCGTGTCACCTCTGACACGCGTGTCATAGGTTCGCCATCACTGGACTAGACCAAAACTTCTATCTTCACTTGCCAAATTTGCAAGGACTTGAATGAGCCTTGTGCATATTAATTTAAGACAGTTCATGCCTGGTAAATTTATGATCAGGCTTTGGTTTAATTTCATATTGGTTTATTATGTCTAGATGGGAAATCAAAAGCTAGAGAAATTGGGGGGGACCAATAGATTCTATAGGTAGAGCAGGAGGGGAAGAATGTGATAAAGCCCCACCATGATGGATTCATATGCCCTCCACGTTACCATGTGGATTTCAGGTCAGTGGAGTTAAAAGGCGAGGGCAAAAGCAGATATCTACAGGCCGTGTGTCATTATTATCGCAGTGTGACCACCGAAATAGAACAAATAGTTATAGGCAATAAACACTCATCCATTTACTAATTTATTTATTAACTCATTATTTTTATTATAATCAACCCTATTGTGAGCAGTTGCCATGTATATGGTATAGTATTAGCAAAAAAAAAAAGAGAGAAAAACGCAAGAAGTGGTCTTTGCCTTCTAGGAGCCACAGCCTAATTAGGGCTATTTCTGTGTGTGCACAGCCAGCATATAAAGCAGTGTGTGATGCTTAAATGTCACCTCAAAGGTTTCGACAGCAAAGGCTGTGAAATTTCTAGGGAGGCAGACGTTATTCTTGGGAGATTAGAAGAGGTTTCTTAGGTGGGGTAGAGGGGAGGAATAAAGCTGGGTGGGTAGTCATGATGATGAACAAAACCACATGGGTTTGGAACGCAGATTGGGCTCTACCACTCATTAGTTATGAGACTTGGGGCAAGGTCTACGCTTCTCTGAATCTCAATTTTCCTCCTTTTTAAATGGAAAATAATATTTCAAATACCCAGGATTGGGGTCAAAATGAGATAAGTAGTTTGGAGTTCCAACAACCTCAAAATGATCCTCACACCCCAGAGTGGCTCAGGAGCAAAATGAGCAGGAGCAGCAAGAAGAGACCTGTGAACGGGGCAAGGGCAACCTCGTTGGTGGGTGGATCAATAATCCTTCCCGTTTTGCTTTTCAGTGTGGTTGGACTTTATGGTGCTGAGAACTGGATCCCAAAACCCTCCCCACCCTCCAACAGCCCCATGCTAGCCATATCTCAGCAATCACCCCTCAAGACCTTAGCTATCACTCCAAGGAAAATGGGGCAGAAACTCTGAATTACTTGAGAATAAGTTTCTGGCACCAGGCAGGGGCTCAAAATAGGAACTGGGTTATTTTAGAGCAGTGATGGTGAACCTATGACACGCGTGTCAGAGGTGACACGAGAACTCATTTTTTGGTTGATTTTTCTTTGTTAAATGGCATTTAAATATATAAAATAAATATCAAAATATAAGTCCTTGTTTTACTATGGTTTCAAATATAAAAAAAATTTCTATATGTGACACGGCACCAGAGTTAAGTTAGGGTTTTTCAAAATGCTGACACGCCGAGCTCAAAAGGTTCACCATCACTGTTTTAGAGCATGTGGAAGGTTATGTAGTTCAGACAATGGAATTTATGGGTTATAATTCATTCCAACTAAAATGTAAAGCACTCACAGGCAATCAACATGTATCTGTTCTCTTTCTCTTTTCCCATTCCTCAACATTTCACGAAATGGATGTAATTCTAAATGGAATCAATGAAAACAGAGCCATCAGGTACAGTTAGCCTTTTATGGCTATAAAAAATAATTCAATGCACATGTTTCTCCTGATGGCAGGAAAGTCATTTTATTGCCACATAGAAAGAACATCACATTGAAAAATCATGTCTCTATACCCCCATCAATAGCTTCTCACATCAGAAAAGTTAACAAAAGTGTGGCTCATCTATGACAGTTTTTGGGAGGTGTGAAAATGGAACCAAGTGTCCACTTGTCAACAAGTAGAGCTTGTGTCCTCCAGGGAAGACGGACTGTCTTTCTCTGGTGAAATTTAAGAAACTGGCAGGGACAGGTATCACTCAGTGTGGGTTGGCTACAGAGCCACCCCAAGGCAGTGTCACAGTTGCTGAGAGCAGGGACAGGGACAGCTCTCGGGGCTGGAAGAAATAGGTCAGGGCTGACAGCAGCAGCTGGTTAGCTTCGTCTTTCCCACACCCACCTCCCCCCATCCAACGCATTTCTGGCCCCAACCTTTGCTCAGTCCCCTTGGACAGCGAAGTCAGCTCCTCTTTCTTCCTTTGACTTCCTCAGTTCCTCCCTAAAGTTGACAGGGACACAAATGTCAAAAGGCTCCCCAAATAGAAAAACGTTCCATGCTGATCAATGGTGAGAACGTTAGAAGCTTTATTCCTGACTTCCCCGAATTTAACTTTTTTAGCACTAGCTGCCAAGATTTGGTATTAGAGTATAGGCAACGTGAAGTCTGCACTCATATCTTGAACTTCATAAGAAATGTTATTGTAATTCAGAAAATGTCTTAACTCCTTATTTATTACCATCGTCACAAATAAAATGTGTATGAGTTCATGTTACAGATAACTGATCTTTACTCTTTAAGCATAGACACTCCTCTTTCATCTAAAATGTATTCTATAATTCTTTCACCTAATAAGTACACCCTATGAAGAATTATTACCACACTTCTTGGTTAGCCAGGGCCACTGAGGTGGCTGAGATTTGCTGTACTAATTTTGTGCAGTCAAGGAAGTCTGGGCCGTAGGTTGCCTACAATGTCTTCAGATCTTCATGCAAGTCTAATCCGTGAGACATCTTTCTGTCACATCCCATGCGACAGGGTCACACAGACAGAATCACCATGACCACTGGGTTTCAATATCAGGGTTTCATTCTGACAGTAGCAAACTGTGAATTATTCTAGGGGAAGAGTAAAGAGCAAAGTCTGGGGCAAAACCAGCCTAGGCAGGTGAGGAATGGAAGCTGCTCTTGGGAAGAGGCGAGAGTAACATGTCTGGTGAAGTTTGGAAATCCATTGCATGTAGGCTGCTGAGTTAGCCAGATTTTACTGGCCCTTCCACATTCAAGGTCACTTGGGCTCTTAAAGGGCAGCATGATTTTTGACGCTGACATTGACATGATCTTTATCCCCATCACAGGTTGTTGCTTTGCAATGTCGGGTCCTCTAGAGTCTCCCTCAATTCTCACCGCTTCCAGCCTGAGGTCAGCTGTGATGGAGGAAGAATTCGAGGTGCCAGAAAAGCTCTCACACTGCCCACACCTGCCACCACCGACGGTGCAGGGTCCCAGGATGCTCACTGTTGCCCTGATTTCACCTGCACTTCTAATCCAGTGTGTCAGAAGCTGGCTGGGCAGCTCTGTCCCCTCATACACCAAGGGGACATGGCCCTTGAGAGAATTATGTTCTCCAAAGAATATTTCACTTTCTTATCAAGCCACAGCTATGTTCCAGGTGATGTTTCTAGAGGTTCAAAACAGAACAAAAACACCTATTCTCCACCCTACAGCCAGGGTGGTTTTTTAATATGCAAATCTGATCCTTTAACTTCCCTTCAGCAGCTTCTTGCTGTCCTTAGAATGAAGTTCAAAATGTTTAACAGGCCCTACTGGCCCTAAGAAACCTGCTCATTCTTCTCTTCAGTCTTCTCTCCCATCCATCAGCCTTCCTCACTCTCTACACCCACCACACATGAGGTACCTCGTCCAGGCCCTCACACCAGGCCTGCCCTCTCCCAGCCCAGGGCCTTGTCACCCGCAGTTCCCTTCACCTGTTACTGCACTTCCTTCCTTAACAAACAAATACTAACAAAACACTCAGCCTTCTGATCTCAGCTTAGATATTAAAGACTAAATCCCCTTGCAGGAGCTCCCCAAGCACTTCCCCCTAAACCCAGGACAATCCTCTTACATTTATTCTCTCATTGTTACTCTTTTCTCACTAACTTCCAGAGAACATTGGCGGGGTGGGGGGTGAGGGGGGGATGCAGGTTTTGTGGTGCCTGAGCTTCTTCAGTGGGGGAGGGGATTGGCTCTTTAAGGAAAACAATCCAGAAATACCTGCTTTGCATATTTTACAAAAAAACATATGTCTCCAGGGGCTTCAAAGGAGACTGTGCTCTTGAGGGAACCTGCAGCTTAAGCTACTTTATTTGGCTTCCTGGTAACTGGCTCTGGGCAGAGACTATATTTGTCTTGTTTACTGCTGTGGTCCTGGCACCTGACTGACACAAGTTTATTTGGGTTACTATTGTTTATTAATTTTCTAATCACTGAACGAGGAAAGGGAAGAATTAGAAAATCTATATTTTTTGAATATCAAACCAGCATATATTTACCAGTAGAACTATGCAATCCCACCCAGGAATGAAGGAAGCAGATTGGCTCTCTGAAGGTTGAGCAAATCTGTGAGAAGAAGATACCTGATCCTCTCTCCTCCAGGAGAGAGTTCTAGGATAGGACCATCAGAGAAGTGGGCATGGCCTCACCAGTGCAAGGCTGAGACTGATCTTTAGCCCTGGCTCTACAGGAAGAAATATGACTCTCTAATCATGGGGTTCTTAATCAGGGCACCTTGAAGAAGCTCCATTGTTTGGAAAATTGGGAATATTTTTTTTTCTATGGTCATGTCTCTGGGAAAGGAATCTGACTTTCACCAAATTCTCAAAGCGATGGAAGACTTTCTAAAACAT
Source organism: Myotis brandtii (assembly GCF_000412655.1). NCBI lineage: Eukaryota > Metazoa > Chordata > Mammalia > Chiroptera > Vespertilionidae > Myotis > Myotis brandtii. The sequence continues at coordinate 1,671,278 of NW_005370994.1, forward strand.
GAACAGGTACTGCAGATTAGTCCAAGAGGGCTACATGGAATCAGTGGAGATGTCCTACAGCTCAGACAGGTCAGGGCTCACTCTCTAATCATGGGGTTCTTAATCAGGGGACCCTTGAAGAAGCTCCATTGTTTGAAAAATGGGGAATATTTTTTTTCTATGGTCATGTCTCTGGGAAAGGAATCTGACTTTCACCAAATTCTCAAAGCGATGGAAGACTTTCTAAAACATGAACAGGTACTGCAGATTAGTCCAAGAGGGCTACATGGAATCAGTGGAGATGTCCTACAGCTCAGACAGGTCAGGGCTCCTATCCCAGCCCTGCTTCTTAGTAGATCTTCACAATTTCTCAAACTCTCACAGTTTATGCAACTGCATAATGGGACTACTCATGCTTACTCACAAGGTGCCGAAGTACAGACCTATTCATATACACCTAATATATGTTATCTGGCCCCATTCCCATCTCATAGTGTACTCTCAATAAATATTTGTTCTCTTCCCTTCTAAATCATTTTTTATTGCTTGCTATAATCTCTGTAGTAAAGGCTAAATTGCTTAAGAATATTGTATTCATTCACCCATCTATTCATTTTAAAATTTTATTCAGCATCTGCTATGTGCCAGACACTGTGCTAGGCACTGGATGGGGGTAGGGTGGGAAAGATCAATGAGATGATTAGGAATAAAGACAAATCAATAGACTTAAAAAAAAGTCAAGAAGCAGTTTTGAAAATTTCCCATCTTACAATGATTATGTACTCTGTCGTGGAGATGAGCTTCTTTGGCTGTCTACATGTTTCAAAATATCTGGGATATAAATGGAAAAACAGAGTCAGTCATGGGGATTTTTATACAGAGGGTAGCAATCATCCAGATGTTTCCAAATATTCCTGTGTCCACTGTTATCTAGACAACCACTTTGGGGAGATTGAAATTTTTATTTTCAATGAGATGGCATTGCTTTGGGTACACACAGCTTTGTCAGTTCATGTTACAAGCCAACAAATATCATGCCTCTGACACCGGCCAAATGCAGCTTGTGCTTGCAAAGCAAAACCAAACAGAAAAATTATGAAAATAAATGGGTCTTAAAGCGCGCGCACACACACACACACACACACACACTCACACACACACACACTCACACACACACACACTCACACACACACACACTCACACACACACACACTCACACACACACACACTCACACACACACACACTCACACACACACACACTCACACACACACACACTCACACACACACACACTCACACACACACACACTCACACACACACACACTCACACACACACACACTCACATGCACACACGTTAGCCCTGCTTCATTTCCCTCCGCCTCCTGCCTCCCCACAGCCAGCCCCTCCATTATTCCCAGATCAGTGAGGCTTCCTCAAGTGCACAAGGGCTGACTAGTGTCCCCACCACACACACCAAGCGTTGCCAGATAAAATACAGGATGCCCAGTTAAATATGAACTTCAGATAAGCAACAAATAAATTGTTAGTATAAGTATGTCCAGATATTACACGGGACATACTTACACTAAATTATTCTTTGTTTATCTGAAATTCAAATGTAACTAAATGTCTGGTATTTTTATTTGTTAAATCTGGCAACCGCACCCCATCTGTGGCCTGTGACCAAGTTCCTGCCACTCTCTCTCCTTCGGGACTCAGTCCCATTTCCACCCTGACAGGGCCCAGATCCCAGGATGGCACTTCTTCTCTGGACCCCACTCCAAATCCCTGCTCTACCAAGCCCTGCCTTGGGAGCCCCGCCCACTGGAATGACCCACCCCTGTGTCCTGCAGAGGTGCCACAACACACATCTTTTCTTCCTCAGGCAGCAGAGCTCTTGGTCATAGTCCTCTCCATCAGTGATCTCTGTTACTGGGGCTCTTCCCCACCCAGGTCCCTTCCCCACCTGGGTCCACTCCTACCTGATGGTACTGTGACAGAACCTGGACCCCTGTGCAGCCTGCCCTGTGGCCGCCCTGACTCACTATTATTAAATTTCAAGACCCCCTAATGCATCCCCAACAGGGCAGCACACCTATATTCCCATGAACTGAGATAAGGATTAGTTTCATTCACAAGCTAAAATGAGCATCAGCAGAAGGCCAAGAAGAGACTACTTATTTCCTAAGAAGGAATGTAACTGAATGGGAATCTATCTACAAAACCAATAAACAAATTAATAGTTGCACAAAACATAATTTATCTCAGCCTACAATCCAACCACATAAGCACTCATAACATCAAAGCAGTTTTTATTTCCTCTAAATTTATCAAGGTCTTATTTAATTGCTATAAACACCTAAAGACATGAGCACATTAACACATAAAATTGCAGGATTTTCGCTGATACATATTCATGAACTCATGTTGCTGTGATCAGGCATATAATGACCCGAGACATTGATAAATTTGATAGAAGCGAAAGAAAAAACATAGAACACTGTTAAAATTCTCTGCAGATCATGGAAGAGAATCTTTTATAAGCCCTACTCTAAGAGACCATTCATAACAATTATTGTATTTCTGTAATTCTTCCAGGAGAGAGAGCAGCAAATGTTTAATCGGCATGCTTCATAAAAACACTGTCCGCAAAGCACGTGAAAGCTAGATCAGTGCTAAAGACACTGGCTTCTTGGAAGGCTAATCCAGGCCGTTTCTCAGAATCAGTTTCACATTCTTACTGGCATGCTTGCTTCTATATCTACTGTCACTCAGAAAGGACTGACAGTTTTCCAAGTATTTGTGGGAATCTCAAGTTACAGCTATTCCAGGGTCTTCAAAATGAATGTCTTTTATTTGGATGGAAATGTACAGCATGTGCTGGCTCACCCAGAGTTGCTGCAGTGAAGTTATTTTTGAATCCCCAGCCTGCTAACCTCTCTCGTTAGAACCCATCCATACATAGCTACTATTCATTAAATTCTTTGCTCTCACCCAACAGGCAGTGCCCCTGTAGGCTGGAAACCGTGCTTAGTCTGAACATAGCTGGACTGGTCCTGACAAAAGAAGCTGAGCAGATGCCTAAGGCAGACACTGAGGCTGAGAGGCAAGGGCGTGGACTGTGACAGGCCCTGCAAACGGCTCCCCAGAAAAGAGTGCAGTTACGCAGCCCACTTATAGGAATACTAATTGATTTCAGCAGATCCTATGGCAAACCTCAGAATCCCTCTCAATATAATATTCTAGTCAGCTATTTTCAATCAACTTAGAGCAGGGAACACCTCAAAGGTCATGCCTCCCGTGTACATACTGAGGTCAACAAGAAAGTTGGGCTCTGGACATAAACTACAACAACACTGCCACCAAAATAATATTTTTTAAGGATTTACTATGTTTCAGAAACTATGGCGTATATATTAGACTAGAGGCCCAATGCATGAAACTCATGCAAGAGTAGGCCTTCCTTCCCCCAGCTGCTGGCACCGGCTTCCCTCTGGCACCCAGGATCCGGGCTTCCCTCCCAGCCCCGGCTTCATCCAGAAGGTTGTCTGGAAGGACATCTGGTCTAATTAGCATATTAGGCTTTTATTATTATAGACTAGAGGCCCGGTGCACAAAAATTTGTGCACTCGGGGGGGAAGGGGGGGCCCCTCAGCCCGGCCTGTGCCCTCTTGCAGTCTGGGACCCCTCAGGAGATAACGACCTGCTGGCTTAGGCCTGCTCCC
>NW_005370994.1:1675682-1717607 GCF_000412655.1 Myotis brandtii
AGATAGATAGATAGATGATAGATAGATAGATAGATGATAGATAGATAGATAGATGATAGATAGATAGATAGATGATAGATAGATAGATAGATGATAGATAGATAGATAGATGATAGATAGATAGATAGATGATAGATAGATAGATAGATGATAGATAGATAGATAGATGATAGATAGATAGATAGATGATAGATAGATAGATAGATGATAGATAGATAGATAGATGATAGATAGATAGATAGATGATAGATAGATAGATAGATGATAGATAGATAGATAGATGATAGATAGATAGATAGATGATAGATAGATAGATAGATGATAGATAGATAGATAGATGATAGATAGATAGATAGATGATAGATAGATAGATAGATGATAGATAGATAGATAGATGATAGATAGATAGATAGATGATAGATAGATAGATAGATGATAGATAGATAGATAGATGATAGATAGATAGATAGATGATAGATAGATAGATAGATGATAGATAGATAGATAGATGATAGATAGATAGATAGATGATAGATAGATAGATAGATGATAGATAGATAATAGATAGATATAGATAGATATGATATTAACTCATTTATTTTTCACAAGAGTCCTATAATATAGTTGCTAATATTGTCCCAACATGTAATAACTCGCTCAAAGTCATATACAGCAAGGTTGAAGATCAGTATTCAAATACAGTCCTATCTCCCTTTACATCCTGTACTTTGAGCCACTGAGCTGACTACCATTAAGTGGGGAGAAATCGACAGCTGCTTATGTTGTGTGACTTCAAGGGATAATGGGAAAATCCTCTCTGCTCCCAACATCTTCAAGCTCCCCCTCCCAACACAGATCCGTCTGCTTTAACCAGAGGGAACAACTGGTAGAGTAGAGACAGCATGAAATGCAGAGTCCCCTCTTGGCCCCTTCATAGCATCTGACTTGGGGTAAGCAGTTTAGTGTCCCTGGAGATGAGTTTAATAAGACCTAACCCCACCCCCCAAGATTGTATGGGCAAAATGAAACATGTACAGAAGCTTGTTTTGAGAACAGAATGGGGTATACAAGGCTTAGTGACTATTACTAAGATACAGAATTAGATAAAGCACATGCTTTCTCCCAGAAGTTTTTGTGTTTAGACAGTGATATTTACATTGCAATTCTGAGTAGAGTTGGAGAGGGATGGTAGTGATGCTATGGGAGATGGGACATGCAGAAGTCATAAGGAATGGGCATAAGGATGCCCGACATGGCTGGGACTCCTCCTTTTCACTTGTAGCTAGGGGCAATGATGTGGCTGGAACCATCATCCCCAGATACATACTAAATTTATGTATTATCTTTGTCAGAAAATTCCCAGGTTATCAGACACTTCCATTTGGCTCTTGCAAAACCTAAATGGGATAATTGGAGAGTAGTTATTATCCATGTGGCTGAGGACACAAGCATAAGGCTCCTTTAGGAATTGCCTAGGAGTCTGAGATGGAGCCAGGGATAAGAACAAGTGCACATACTCCAGTCCCCGGGGTGGGGGCGGTGCAGACCAGAGAACTCAGGTCCTTCCACATTCACATCACCCCTTGCCCAGTGACTTCAAGGGCACCCCGTGGAGTCATCTCCATTTTTAGGTACAGGCCATCCAATCCTTTTGTGAGTCAGTCAGGCCCTCTGTGGGGCACATCTAACCACTGTAGTCCAGTGGCATTTTATCTCTGCAGGTAATTTGCACATTCCATGGGGAACTTTGGTTATTTGGATACTCATCAAGTACAAGAAATAACCATGCAAACATGCCCAGGGCCTTTTGTATTTGTCTAGGTTACTCACATAGTCTTATTTGGTAGCTGAGCCATAAGGTGAATCTAATTGAACTAAATAGGATGAAACTGCACTGAGTTGAACTGGAGTCAGGTGAACTTCTCGCCTTTTCTAACTCAGAACCAGGTAAGGTGAGAGGGAGGGTCTATTTTTCCCTCTGGCCATTGTCTTAGGCCAACCCTCTCTTGGAGCACCCCATCAGTGATTGAAACTCATCTGTCCATGTGCTGGGACTCACCGTTGATACCACCTCCTCCCACCCCCTTCACCAACACGACAATCCATCACCAAATCCTGCTCATTTTTATCTCCCACTCATTTTGGGAAACCTTTCACTTCTCTCCATTCACTTCTCACCACAACCCTTGTCCAAATCACCGCCCTCTCTCACCTTGATCCCTCATACAGCCTACTGAATAGTCTCCCTACATCTATTCATGCCCCACCCCTAATACAGTCTCTACTCCAAGGCTAAAGTGATTTTTTAAGGCAGCAAAACACCTACATAATCTTATTTCTCCCTAAGGGCTTCCCCTGGTCATTAGAAAAAGCCCCTGGTGTTGCTCATGACCCTAGACCAGTGATGGCGAACCTATGACACGCGTGTCAGAGGTGACACGCGAACTCATTTTTTTGGTTGATTTTTCTTTGTTAAATGGCATTTAAATATATAAAATAAATATCAAAAATATAAGTCTTTGTTTTACTATGGTTTCAAATATCAAAAAATCTCTATATGTGACACGGCACCAGAGTTAAGTTAGGGTTTTTCAAAACGCTGGCACGCCGAGCTCAAAAGATTCGCCATCACTGTCCTAGACCGCCTCTCCTGGGCTGCTCATGGCATCCAGGCCTCTAGTCTAGGTGCCCCCAGCCACTCTGGCCATGCAGTCTCTCAAATGCTCCGTGCTCCCACACATCTCTGAGCTTCCCCCACATTGTCCCTTCAGCCTGCGGCTCTACATCTGAACCCACACCCCTGCCCCCTTCTTTCCTATAACTCACGGATCTTAGTAAACATGTTTTTCCTTCGTGCTCTCACAGGTCTTACAGCTATCCACTCTGAAAATACTCTTTTCTTCCTTGATAGTGCATATCACCATTGGTAAGTATATAGATGTGTGATTATTTTTATTAATGTTGTTTTCCCACTAAGCAACAATCACTGGGAAAGGAGGGACTGTGTGTTTTTTGCTTATTATTTTCTCCCCAGGGCCTAGCATTGGGCCTGACATATGCTAGGGTACAACAGCCATTTGTTGTTCAACGTTGAGTGGCTGACTGGACGCCACTAGCCCTTCTAACTACCAATGATGACTCAGGGGAATGATGAGCTGATAGAAAACATGCACCTCCCACTCCACCCTCCTCCTATCGGAAGCTTCCAAAATTTTGCTTCATTTCTGCTTCAGAAATTTTGGGTTTACAATTTGCAGTGACATTTCAAAGATGGGAGACAATACTGTAGGTCATAGAAATACTCATTTTGGCAGTTGACAAGCTTTTATTAATGTGTGGCATGTATTAGAATAGTTCATTACTTACGGGGTGCTATTCAAAACAGTTCCTGTTAGTCATTAGAATGCTGACCCTAAGGGCAGGTCAGGGGCCAGATCTTCCCATCATGTCAGCTGGCTCTCAGATGGGCCAGAAAGGAGGCCACCTCGCTGGGTCTAAACGCCTCCTGGGATGGAGGAGGAGCTCCCCGCCTCATTCCATGGTGGAGTAGCAGCTGCACTTGTAGAAAGTTTTGCCTTTTGTTGCGCCTACTGTCACCCTACCCCATGTTCTTGGGCTCACGTTCCATATAACCCTGGCCACTCGTCCACATGACAACCCTCCAGTTATTTGAAGACAAGCCACGTCTGCAGTCTTCTCTTCTATATTTTATGCTTTTTCCAGCCTTGATTTTTTATTTATGGACCACAGCTTGCTATTTTATTACATGCATTCTTGGAAGCTGCCTTAAATCCTGTGCAGAATAAGGCCATCTGTAATAAATTGTTGTTTCTTTCCTCTAGGCAACAACTCCAGTTCCCCGCCTGACAGTCTCCTCACCAGCCTTGCATTATTCCCACAGTTGGATTTTCTGATATACAGCAATATATATAGACACCAGAACAGAGAAAAACCTAGGCTTTTCCCCAAACTCGACCTTCACCTTACATGGTTACTGTCAAGTCCACAGCAGTGTCTCGAGTGCAATGTCTTAGGACCAACAGGCAGAGTTTGGGAAGATGAGTGATGACCCAACACTGCTGTTGCACAGAAACAGCTATTAGTGACATGCTCAGGCTTTGGAAACCCCTAAAACCACCCACCCCTGAGACTTGAGATGATAACCTGGCCTCCTACATGAACTAGAAGATTAAGGTCACAGGACTGAACTCCCTGGTGCCCTTCCTCACTAACTCGAAGTCTGCTCGCTCTTTTCCCGCCTTCGCTGCCTCTCTATACCTGCTTTATTTTTAAGTAGATCACTCCACTCTATCTTAACCCCTTCCTTTCCTCTATATGAGACCTGTTCCAATAAGTCATTAACCTTTATAGTTCAGTGTCCAACAAGGATCCCTGTTACATGAGTATTTCCATCTTTCCCTTCAACCTAGCACCCTCCTTTCTGCCCACAAAATGCTCAGGTCATCCCTAGGCTAGAAATTACTAATAATGAAATATTTAATATCCCATTTAGCCCAAACCTTACTTCCCAGCTCTGCCCATTCAGGCATGAATCAACCTCTGGGAAGAAGCACTGCTGTTTGTGCATGCAAGGGTAGACTGAGCTCTTGTGGGGCCTGAAGCTCATATAATTTGGGAGCAGGGAGGGCCCATTAAGATAAAGAATTAAAAATTAAAAATTCAGTATAAAACTGAGTATTTATTTAGAAGAAAAAATGCAGTAAGTTACAATTTTTTAAACATGGACGAATACAGCAAACATTATAAAAATCTAAAAAATAATGTAATGTTTTAATTTATTGCCTGGCCTTTATAACATTTCCCCCTACATTTTTTAGGGGCATTCTCTCAGCTTGCTACTTTATTTGGCAATAATTCAATGTTTTTCCAGCATAGTTAATAAAAAAAGTTTGCTTATTATTTATGGTTTTAGAAAACATTTAGCTAAATACTAATTCATTATTGGTAATATGTAACTTTGTAGGATTATTTTTCTCAAATGTGTAAAAAATCTCTTATCAAGTTTCTTTCATATCTGAGCTGAAGGATTTCAGAACATTTCAAGTTTGTGAGTGTGTATGTGCTGTGACTAATCTCAAATCTTTTTCACTGACAACACCCATTAACCAGTTTGCCACTGATGTCTCATCATAGTGCTATGTTACAAATGTTAGGTTGTCCTATCTCAAGGAGAGATTTTACATTCTGACTGGGCCTTGACAAGAACTGGATCCTCTTCTGGCAATTTTGCTCACCTCATAACTGGAAGGACAGTCCACACACTAGTCTCTTTTCCTGAAGCCACATGTCAAGAGGCACATTCACACTTGGTTTCATTGACACTTGTGTCAATGCTGAGTGAGTCTGCCCAGTGGGTGGGGTGAGAATTCCTGAAACTATTAGCAATGACTTAACTAGATGTTAATGATATGCAAACCATACAGTATATCCTCATAAACTTTAACTCTGGTTCTCTAAGCTGATGCTGGAATGCCATTCAACCTCTGGAAAATTGTAAGTGAAGAAGAGCTTGAATAGAAAGAGCCAGTAGACTTAACTGATCATAGCTAAATATTGCTACAGACTGAATATTTGTGTGCCTCCAAAATTCATATGTTGATTTCCTTATCTCCCTAATGTGATGGAATTTGGAAACATGTTCTTTGGGACATAATAAGTGTTAGAGTTGGTCATGAGGATGGGGCCTTCATGGTGGAATTAATGCCTTTATTTTATAAAAGAAGATGTGTGGTGTGTGTGTGTGTGTGTGTGTGTGTGTGTGTGTGTGTGTGTGGTGTGTGTGGTGTGTGTGGTGTGTGTGTGCGTGTGTGGTGTGGTGTGTGGTGTGTGGTGTGGTGTGTGTGTGTGTGTGTGTGTGTGTGTGTGTGTCCTGCCAACCCCCACCTTGTGAGGACACAGGGAGAGAAGACACCATCAGCAAACCAGAAAGAGGGCTCTCACCAGAAGTCTACCATATTGGTACCCAGTGTGCCCATCTTTCCAGCCTTCAGATCTGTGAGAAATAAATTGATTTGTTTAAGCCAACCAGTCTGTGGAATTTTGTTAAAGTAGCTCAAAAACACGAAGTCAACTGTCTTACATTTGTAAGTTTTGCGGGTCACATAACCATGGGAGCACATTGCTTGGGTGTGTCCTGGGGCCTGGGACAGGTCTGGCGAGGTGAGGGGCCTGAAACTGAAGCCTCATCTGCTTCCTGGTACATCAGCCTTGGCTGCTCAGTGTCCTCAAGAAGAATCCAAGCTCTGCTCTCTTTACCCAGATCCTCCCTCCTTGCTACTTCACCCCTTGGAGTTTGGCTTCTACTCTACCTTCATGTAACTCAGCAAGGACCAGCTAACCACCAACACAGTATCTTCCCCTAGTCCTTGTTCTTCTCTACCCTCTGTCTTTTTTCTCTGAACCAAGCTACTCCCATGCCTGTCACATAGCACCTTCCTGACTCACTCACCTCCTCTCTCTCTTACCACCCTCATATATCCCCATGCTCCATCTCCCCTTGTGCTCCCTAAATGAGGGAGCTTTCTTAAGTTCTACCCCTGACTCCTCCTTCCTTCTCTCCTTGTTGAGCACTCTTCCTTGGAAATCTCATTTACTCATAGAGTTACATTGCCACCTCAGTCTATGTGCCTAATCCAGTCTCCTTCTCTCCAGAGAAGAAATTCCTGTCTAGAGCCCATTTTATTGCACACATCTCCCCATTACTCTCATCTGGGGTCTTCCCTCACACTAGCTCTTCCCCTTGTCTGTTAGCTCAGAGATCATTGACTCCTGTTTCTCCCCTGACCACCACCTTCCTTTCTCCCCTTCCCACTGCCATTCTTCTAGCCTTAGCATCTCTCAACTATAGTGTAAATCTCTCCATTGTTCCAGAGAATTCTACAACCAAATGCTTTCCCTCTTTCCCCCAGATGTTTTCTTCCTTCTCCTCAGAACTGCCACATGCTTTTTATTTCTCATATTGGATTTATTACATTTCATTTTGTGTTTATGTAGCGATAAGTAACACATATAAAGTGCTTACAAGGTGCTAAGCATTGTGCATTATCTCATTTAAGTCTCACTCCCACTCTAATACTATTATTAACATGATTATTATTGCTATTTTCAATGAAAAACCTGAGCCTTAGAAAAGCTGAGTAACTTGCTCAAGGCCTCGTAGAAAGTAGCAGAGAAAGAATTTAGATGCAGCTCTCTGACTACAAATAACCAGAGCTTATCACCAATAACAAATAATAACTACCATTTACTATGCACTTGCCATGTGCTCTACAAACTTCTCATTACCCTATGGGATTATATTATTATTATCCCCTTTTTATAGCGGAGAAAACTGAGGCCCAGAAGCTTCATGTCATTCTCCGAGGGCTTCCTAGCTGGTACAGGCAGAACTATGATTGAGGCACAAAGCATGGGACATTTGGCTCTAGAGCCCTTGCTGGTAACCATGTCACCCGTCCACCTCCCTCTCTTCTCTGCTGACTTCATCTTTATTGCCTTGGCCGTTCTACTATAAAATAGCCTCCCTGAAAGCAGGGCCACTTCTTACTCATTTTTTTATACTAAAGATGAGTTTACTTTGAAATAATTTCAAAATTACAAAACATTGCAAATATAATGCAAAAATACTTTTTTTCCGGAACCATTTCAGTGTAAGTTACCAAAATGTTGCTTCACAACAATTCAGTGTAAATGCCCTTCAGACAAGGCCATTCTTCTACATAACTACAATAAAACCATCAAAATGAGGAATTTTACATTGGTACATCATGACCAACTAATTTCAGACCCCATTCAATTTTTAACAATTGTCCCAATAATGTTCTTTATAGCAAAAAGGATCCAAAGGATATTATAACATTCGGTTGTGTGTTTTTAGTCTCCTTCCATCTGAACTAGTTCCCCAGTCTTTCCTCAACATCCATGTCCTTGACATTTGAAAATTGCAGGCCAGTTATTGCTAAAATGTCTCCCAATATGCCTAGTGCTTTCTCAGGACTAGATTCAGGTTCTGCATCTTGAGCAGCAATCCCTCAGAAGTGATACTTGGTTCTTCTATGTCTTTCTATCAAGTGGCCACAATTTCTTTTTGTCCCTTTTCTGGTAAGGTTAATTTTGATAATTGGATTAAGATGATATCTTCTAGGTTTCTTCAAGTTACTTTTTTCCTTAATGTATAAATATTTTATGAAAGTACCTTTTTGAGACGATATGAATATTTTCTCTTATCAAACTTTCATATGCTTATTTTTAATATCCATAGATATTTATTGGCTTAATTACTACTGTAATGTTGCCAAATGGTTATCTCTTTCTACATCTATTAGTCAGCATTCACTTCTCTTGATTTATTTATCCATTGATTTATTTATATTAGTATGGGCTCATAGATACTATTTTATTCAATGATACAATTTTATGGACATCTATTCTGAAGCTCAAATTATCCCAGTTTTTCTGTCCTTTGATGAGGCTTCTGTGTCCTTTCCCTTGAGTATCCTTTACATCCTGGGACAATAAGATATTCCAGGCTTTTTTTTTTTTTTGCTTTCTCCACCCCGGTCCTAGAATCAGTCATTTGTCCAAGTCATCATAGCTCCTTTTAGTGGAGAATGGTACTAAGAATTGAAGACCCAGCTCTAGGTGTGCTTGCTATGACTGGGGTGTCACTGCTCTGGGATTCTCAGTGCCAAAGCTAGGAAATGTGTGTGTATGTGTGAAAAGCAGTAAGTTCACATCAATACCTCCAATTCCAATCTAGCATCTCTTGGTTGATTACAGTTTTCCTCTTTTCCACATTTATAACTCTCTTACTAAATAGTACGAAACCACTATCCTAAATTTATTTACTTATTGGGTCAGCCTTCCCATACGTCCCCATTCTCCTCCCAGGGATGCCCTTCTCATCCTACTCAGGCTCTGACTTCCCATGCCAGCCTGTCCCCACCCAACTCCACTCCCTCACCTTCCTACACAGTAGCCTACTCTCGCTCATTCCCATCTAATGACCTCTAGACTGAATTATTCATGAGCCTATTAATTTTATAATAAAATTTTAGACTAGCAAAATGCTCTTTACTGAGTGGGTATTCAGTTCACATTTTTTAAAAGAATAAAATAAACACTTGCCCACTTGAAGTTTTTCTACATAAAAATGAATATTGATTATTATGAAAAGACAATACCTCAGTTAGAACAAAACTTAAACGAGAAAATAAGTTCTTATTGAGAAATCTAAATTTAACTTTTAGGAAGCATAGCCAAAGCATCAACCAAAAGGTCATCATTTCCCTCACTATCTGGCCTGCCCCAGTGGCCATAGCGTTCCTGACCTTCATTTTTTTCCAGTCTGATAAGGAAAAAATGTTTACTTTTTTCCCAGAAATGGCTTTGTTCCTTCATGGATTTAAACTGTCTATTTTTTTTTCTGTCCAGGCTGATTAAAGTCTGCTGCCTGGAGTTTAAAATCCCATCATGGGGTTGTTGTGACACACAATTGCCAACTACTTTCTCCAAATTCAGATTCCACTTTCCTGTGAGGGTCTCTCTCCAGTCCCATCACTGAGAGCGCCTCAGTCGGAAGCTCCACTACACTTCCTGATCCAGGATAGTTTTCCTTTCTAACTTTTCAAAACTATAAATACATTACAAAAGGGCATGTACAGCTTTTTTCACAAATTATTACTTTTCAGTTTGCTGACTTATTTTCAATTAAGGTGCACATAGATATGATGCGGTTATAAAGTAAACAGATGTCTGGCTCATGGTTTTATTACTTTTGCAGTTTACTATAAACATATTAAAATAAATATGTTTTAAAGAATAGTTGTGCTTCAGGGCTTCCAGAGGGATTACAGAGTATGGCTACCAGCAAACAAAGGTAAAGAATCCATATTTCTCACACTTAAATTAAAACCTCTAGGAACATTTGTGAAGGACTGGATTGGAAATTTCAGTGACTATTGAATAACTTCTACCAAGAAACTTCAGGTCCAACCCATCAATAGTAAGGTAAGACAAGAGCCTAGTTTCTATTACCATCAACTTTAAATTGTATGATAACAATAACAGCTCACACATATTAGCACATGTATTCTTCACAAGAACCCTTTGAGATAGACAAGATAAAAGTTACAACATGATTGCACAAGTTCACTCACCCTCGAGGTGGCAGAGCTAAAATGCAGTCCCAGGTCTTCCTTCAATGCACACTTCATACTGCCTCTCCAGAACAGAGTATGTTTGTAGTAGCTTTCCAATTTCTCAACCACATTTTCTGCTGTGCATCCAAATTCCTGTCTACCTAATGAGGAAGATAAATCAAACCAATAAACTCTGAACTCATGGGGAAAATGCCTTCTGAAAGGATGTTTTCTTCAACTAACTGGCTTATTCAAAAAATTACTTTACTATCAAACTAAAGAGCAAGATATCTTAAAGAAACACTCAACTACATTATATTCAGAAATCAGAAAACTCTTCTGATATTCATTATGGGCATTTTTTAAAAAATATATCTTTATTGATTTCAGAGAGGAAGGGAGAGGGAAAGAGAGATAGAAACATCAATGATGAGAGAGAATCATTGATTGGCTGCCTCCTGCACATCCCCCACTGGGGATAAAGCCCACAACCCAGGCATGCGCCCTTGGCTGGAATCGAACCTGGGACCCTTCAATCCGCAGTCTGACGCCCCATCCACTGAGCCAAACCAGCCAGGGCAATTATGGGCATATTTTTAACTGATAAAGGAGAATGACTGGTGCTTCCTCTGGATTATTTTTACTAGGATATAAAGACAGGATATTACATTTTATTGAAAGATTATTTTTCAAAGATGTCTATGCTATAGCCATGAAGACATAGAATGAAAAAGAGTCAGTTATTTAATGGTCATTGCAAAACCCAAAGAAGACCATTTCAGTTTTTGGTGAATATATTACTTCCACCACTTTAGCCTGCTGAAAATTCAAAGAATTCTATTTTTTCTTTTATTTATTTTTAAATTTTTTTAAATTGTTTCAATTACAGTTTATACTCAATATTATTGTGTATTAGTTTCAGGTGTATAGCATACTGGTTAGACAATCATATACATGATCCCCCTGATATTTTCAGTACCCAACTGGCACCATACAGAGTTATTACAATATTATTGGCTATATTTCCTATGCTTTACTTTACATCCCATGACTATTTTCTAACTACCAATCTATACTTCTAAATCTCTTCACCTTTTTATCTCAATTCCCCAACTTTCCCTTCCCCCAGGAACCATGAGTCTATTTGGGTTTTGTTGGTTTGTTTATATTGTCCTTTAGATTCCACATGTAAGTGAAATCATATGGTATTTATCTTTCTCTGACTTACTTATTTCACTTAGTATAACACCCTCTAGGTTCATCCAGGCTGTCACAAATGGTAAGATTTTGTTATTTTTTATGACAAGGCAATATTCCATGGCATGTACCACAGCTTTTTTTTATCTCATCTACAATGGGCACTTGGACTGCTTCCATACTTGGCTATTGTAAATAACACCATAATGACATAGCGGTGCATATATTCTTTCAAATTAGTGTTTTGAGTTTCTTTGGGTACATACCCAGAAGTAGAATCTCTGAGTCATAAGGCAGCTCCATTTTTAATATTTTGAAGACCCTCCCTACTGTTTTCCACAGTGGCTATACTAATTTGCATTCCCACCAACAATATGCGAAGTTTCCTTTTCTCCATAACTTCATCAATACTTGTTTGTTGATTTATTGATGATAGCTATTCTGACAGGTATGAAATGTCTCATTATGGTTTTAATTTGCATTTCTCTGATGATTAGTGACATCGAGCATCTCTTTAACTGTCTATTGGCCATCTGTATGTCCTCTTTGGAGAAGTGTCTGTTCAGGTCCTTTGCCGATTTTTATAATTAGATTGTTTGTTTTTTTGGAGTTGTTTGAGTTCTTCATAAATTTTGGATATTAACCCCTTATCAGATGAATCATTGGTGAATATGTTCTCCCATTAAGTGGTTTGTCTTTACTTATTGATGGTTTCCTTCAATGTGCAAAACCTTTTTAGTTTGATGTAGTCCCATTTGTTTCTTTTTTCTTTTCTTTACCTTGCACTTAATTCTTTAATCTATTTTGAGTTTATTCTTATATATGGTGTAAGAAGGTGGTCTAGTTTCTTTTTTGCACATATCTGTCCAATTTTCCCAACACTATTTATTGAATATGCCATCTGTACCCTATTGTATGGTCTTGACTCCTCTGTTAAATATTAATTGACCATATAGGCATGGGTTTATTTCTGAGTTCTTTATTCTGTTCCATTGATCCATATATCTGTTTTTATGTCAGTACCATGCTATTTTGATTACTATGGCTTTGCAGTATAGTTTGATACTAGGCAGTGTGATTCCTCCAAATTTGTTCTTTCTCAAGATTGCTGTGGCTATACAGGGTCTTTTGTGTTTCATATAAATTTTTGAATTATTTGTTCTAGTCTTTGAAATACACCATTAGTATTTTGATACAAATTATATTGAATCTATAGATTGCTTTGCATAGTATGGTCACTTTAACAATGTTCATTCTTCCTATCCATGAGCATGCTATATGCTTCCATTTATTTGAATCATTAATTTCTTCAGTATCATAATTTTCTCAGTACAGGTCTTTTACCTCATTGGTTAAATTTATTCCTAGGTATTTTTTATGCAATTTTAAATGGAATTGTTTTTTTGTTTTCCTTTCTGATAATCCATTATTGGTGTTTAAAAATACAACCAATTTCTGAATATTTACTTTGTATCCTTGTACTTTACTGAATTTATTTATCTGTTCCAGTAAGAATGCTATTAATATAAGCAATATTTATTGTGTTTTATGATTATAAATTTAACACACACTCATTGTTTTTACATGCAGAAAGCTAAAAAAAGAAAATTAAAATCACATATTCTCATCATCAAGTGATAACAACTGGTTTCTTTTAAATATGTGTTTCATGTATTTGCATGTCTGGTTTTGTTTTTGCAGAATTGGGATTATATATTAAAGGGTTTTTTCCCCTACTTTTTCCATTTATACAATAGCATTTCCCATGACATTAAACTATATAATGTGACGTTAGTAGATGATTAATAGCCTATGCAATGTACCTAATTTATTTAACCATAATTTATTTAACTCTATTATTAGAAATATTGGCTTTATTTTTGCTATTAAAAATAGCAATTCTATAAATAGTTTGGCATATAAATCTTTGTCCACCACTTTGGATAGATTCCTAGAAGTTTATTGAATGAAAGGATATGAACTCTTTTAAGAATAAAAATTCATATAGTTAAATGCATTTCTAGGAAAACTGTACCAGTTTACACTTCAACCAAAATATTATCAAAAAATTTTTGGTAGCTTTTAATATTTTAACATCATTTTTCCAATTTGCTAGTTAAAAGTTATAACTCATTGTTTTAATTTGCATGCATTTGACTCTTAATAGAACCAAATATTTTTGCATATGTTAATTTCCCATTTATATGTGTGTTTATGTGTGTTTTCTTCTGTCTTGTATCCATTTTAATGAAATGTTTACATTATTATTTTCAAATATATATTTCCATTTTTTTTAATCTAAAAGCCCTTGGCAATATTATTTACCAATAAGTCATTTGCTCTTAATTTTTAGTAGTCAAATATCCAATGTTCCACTATGTATTCAGAGCTCATAATGTTTTAAACATATCATTACACATTTTAGTAAATAGGATAGTCATCTGTTAATCTCTTCATTTGGGCAGTAGATGTTAAGTTACTCAGTTTGAGGAATCCAATAACCCCTTATCCAGCAATCTCCACTGGCAGTTTTAGAGAGCAGTGAATTATACCAAAACATTCTTCCAAACTTAACCTTTCATAACCCATTTTGAATGGAGCTTTGAACTGACCTAGAGCCCTTTGAGAACTTTGTTTCTTTCCAGGAAAAATATTATTTCTTGGTTGTAAGAATTAAATTTTATCAAAGGCACCACAAGAATCTTCTGGGGGACATTGAATGCCTGTTGCCAAATAGCATTTTGATGAGTTAAGTATAAATGAATGTGAAACATATGGACTATATTTCCTTTAAATAAATAAGAATATAAAGTGGAACATTGCCTGGTCAATTAGATTTGGAACAGTTTGGAAGGAAAAAATGACTTTAATTTGAGCCTAAAATATAACTTGTTTATTGGCCACCAGTATCAATAATCCATAACAGAAGATAAGAATTCCAGGTTTATTTTTCTTCAAGCTACATTTCATGTCTCTTCATGGCAGTATTTTTAGAAAGAGGAAAGGACATACTTTTCCTTTTATTTCAATTCTGACATTGTGAAATATTAAGATTCACATCAAGCCAGATGAATCCTCTCAGCCCACTCCACACTGAGCCAGCCCAAATGTGTGGAGGAAAGACCAACACTGATAGCACAGAATTCCCTTCGAGGAATCGAGCTGATCCCAGCCAAAACTGCCATCTGTCCTCGGTGAAATCTGTCAATTGCAGCTATTTATGAACTCTCTAGTGGAGCCTATAAATGGCTCAATCTTACCTTGCCTGCTCGATGTTACTCTCTTATCCACAATCTTAATTGTCACTAAAAATGTTCATTAAATGTAGTCTTTTGGTGAAAAGTATGATGAGGCTGGGCTTTGGAATCAAGCAATCTTCAAGTCATATCCTGATGACATCTGCTATGTGGTACTGGATATGTTATGAATATCTCTGTGCTTCAGTTTACTTATCTGTAAAATGGGGGCAGTGCTGTCTCTCCTGCCTCACTCATGGGTGGTGGGGAAAAGTCACTGAGAAAATAAGCACAAGTGTCTGTCATCCATAGCAGTTATTTAGGCCATGACATTCCCACAGGCCTTTCTTGCGTTGTTCCCAGTCACACCAAGCATGACAAATGGGATTGGAGAGACGAGCAGGGAATAAGTTGCATGTGAGGTTAAAGATGTTGAAGGAATGTTTAGCTTTCGCTTTATTTTTCAGGAGTAACCTACATTCTTTTAACAGGATTCTAAAAGTGGATGTTGCCTGATTTTTTAATTTACCAATTCTTATCTGAAATTACTTAGAAACAAACAGCCAGGCTGGATGCAGTGCCGCGATATGTTTTATCAGACAGAGTTTAAGCCCACTGGGTGCTGTGACAGCTGGAAACTCATCTTCATTAGGTGAAAACAATGGTCACAAAGTGTCCCCTGTGCTGCGGGGGAAGCAGCCTTTGTGTGGTGTTTTCCACACCTCATTTCCAAGGGGCTTTATTGAAACAATAAAAATTGCATGGCGAGGCCACCTGTTGTGCGCGCGGGCGCACACACATACACACATACTCACACTCACACTCACACTCACACACACACACACACACACACTCACACACTCACACTCACACACACACACACACAAAGGAAAAAAGAAATAAACAGAAAACTACGAGTGGAGAAAATTCCAGTCCAACCAATTCTGCCAGTTCCAAAAATGTTAAATATTTCCTAAGCGTGAGTAGCCTCAGACTCTTTCAGCCAGCAGCCCAGGCAAGGGATTACTAGGGACCAGTTTTGCTCTCCGATAGGCTATGTTTGTGCTAAACCCAACCTTCTAAAGCTCAAATACTCTGAGTCAGTTCTGTCATTTAGTGGATTCACAAGGTCACCGATAACACAAAGTCAGTGAACCCCAAATGTCTCTCAAAACCAAAGCAGAAAGGGTGAGGCAGCAGCTTAAGCCAGGAATCTTTATCTCAAGACTTGTTAAGGAATTCTTCCTGTTTGAAGAATTATCACGGAAGTGTGAAGTTTTCCATAACATTTTGGAACATTTGAAAATATCACTGTGTCATAAAATCCATGTCTAATGTATGTAAGAATGTTAAGACATTTCAAGCATTTTTACACCCCAATACTTAAAAGGGAAATTTTTCTAAGAATTAACTATTTCATGAGCTTTCCCAAGCCTCAGAATAAACAAAACCCAAACCTTCATCAGTCTGCAATTTATTCCTTATTCATAGCTCTTATATATAAACAATAGGCAACCTATTTTCTATGACAATGTCAAATTTAAGTATCCTGTTTCTATTTTTTTCCACGAGTTTATGTCTATATTCATAAGTTCACAGGGTATTCTGTGTTAGGCAGGTTATGAGCACAGCCTTGGAGTCAGACGGAATGATTTCCTGGATTTGCCGTGAGTCATTTGTGTGACCTTGGGGAAATGGTCTCTAGCTTCAGCCTCCACATTTATAAATTGGGTTGAGTAGCATGAACTTTGGCTTAGGAAATAAAGTCATAATAATTATACTTTACCTAAAAATATATCAATTGTGCTCCACACAGCAGTGGTAAAACTCCATAATGTATAGAATATTTACACAGAAATTGTATTGTTCTCCTTGGATTTTTGCCTTTACACACACACACACACACACACACACACACACACACACACACAATTCTCAGCGGCTCTGGGGTTAGTCATTCCTCTTTCTGTTTCCAACACTGCAACCATTCACTGCCTTTCAGCACCACACCTACAGGATCACAGAGTGGAGAGAACATGGGTACCTCTCTAAACACTCCTTACAAAATATGTCTTCTTGGTGAGTTGGAAGATTTCATGTGCATGATCTTAGAAAGTCACACCCTCCTCTTTGGATCTTTATTTCTTTTTTTTTTCTTTTTTTTTTTGTTAGGTAGGTTTGATGGCTCATGTCTTCTCTGGGTCTGTCTTCAAGGATTTATTTTAATAATTGTAACATTATATAATAAATAAGTACTTTACACTCAAGTGAATACCCAAAATGAGAAAATGAGATCTTAAAACTATCTGCATAATTTAATCATTCTTACCATCTTTGACCATTGTGACAAATAATCTCTCTTGATTATAATAAGCCAGCTTCGCTGTATTTCTCATAAAATGAAGTTTGTGGTGAACACTGCCCAAAGAATGCAGGTTCCGTTTCACTAATAAACTTGGTCTTTCTTGTAGACTTTTTGGAAATGATTAAATATTACAAAGGTAATCCACATGGAAGAGCACATGAAATAGTTGAATAGCAAAACTTCGCTGAAACAATAAAGAAAGTACTTTTTAGCTCGAGGCCCAGTGTAGGTTTGGGGAGAAACTAGGTGAAAGCATAGGGAATGACTGAGATATTGGGAAACAGGAAGAAACAGAGCACAGGGTTTCTAATTAATGGGAGAGGTTCTTCCAGGGTTCCTTAGACCACGATTATTGTTTCTTAGTGTCCTTTAGGCTAGGAAGGTGTCTAACTCCTTTTTAAAAAAATATATTTTAATTGACTTCAGAGAGGAAGGGAGAGGGAGAGAGAGATAGAAACATCAATGTTGAGAGAGAATCACTGATCGCCCACAATGGGGATCGAGCCTGCAACCTGGGCATGTGCCCTGACCAGAAATTGAACCATGACCTCCTGGCTCATAGGTCGATGCTCAACCATTGAGCCATGCCAGCCAGCCTCTAACTCCTTCTAATGATAGTTGCAGCAGGCATTTGCTAGGAGGCATTTTTGCTGGGGGAAAAAATCAGGGGAGATCATTCTTCATGGGAGAGACTAGAGCTACAGCTGCATCATTACACAGATTTGTGAATGGACGAATGAGTTAAAGCAATAGACAGTTGCTGGCACTCCATCATGGGGGAAGAAGGCTGTGCACTTCCAGACTGGAGGGTGACAAACACAGAAGTGATGCAGTCAGGACCCAGGGTGTGGATTAAGGATGTGTACAGGGTGGGGCCTCCAAAGCAGGTCAGACCACAGAACGGATATGGTGAGAGAGAGAAAACATAAACAGACCAACTCCCAGCACAGCCTTTCTTCAGCAGCCACGTGGTGTGGTGGGAGATACAAATGTTTGGGGGACAGACTGTCATTCTTCCAGGCTGCTTCATTCACTATCCATGGGGCCTTGATCAGGGTAAACCCAAGAGCCTGTTTCCCCATCTGAGTGAAGAAGGAGATACTATCTGACCTCTAGCCTTACCCAACAGTGTGACCTGATGGTCAGCAATGTGATTCTCTCCCCAGGCAACACCAACCCTCTCTCTCAAGGCAGTGTTCTGTAGACCTGATGAGCAGGCCTCTGTTTTGCTCCCTATGAAAACATTTGCATTTCTTTGATAAAGGTTATTAAGTCACCTCTCAGAACCTGAGTATCTTTAGGGGGAAAAAAATAGTAAGAGTTTCCACAAATGCAAGCTATGTTATTCTTCCTTCCCTCCACCAAAGATTCAATTAACAAGAGGGAAAAGGTGGCGTGTTTTTAACAAGTTCTTCACGCTGAATGGCTTAGAGATGTACATTAGGCCTCCTTTTAGTAATAGGAAAAAATTATCTCGTCATGACTCAACTCTCTCTCCCACCTCCAGAGGAGGCCAGCAATCAATCAGCCGGACAGCAAGATTGATTTTCCAATTAAGTCGGCATTTGTATCTGCTCTCAGAGCCACAGAAGGCTTCTCTACTGTACCTTCCCAACACTTTCCTGTTTGTACTCATTTGCCCTCCCATTAAAGCATTTTCAAAGTTGGGAGAAAAAAAGGTTAGAAAGCCACCCTCTCCCTGCAAATATCCAATAGGATCATTGGCGGCTTCGGGGAAGAATTACGTCAAGTTATTGAGCAAAAGAGAGAAATTGTTGACAGGAGTCCATTTGGACTCGATTCGGCTCACACATGGATGAAATTTGCCACCTCGGCCCTGGCTCCCCCCCAACCCCCAGGCCCAGCCGTGGACACAGCTGGACCAGCCAACACAGATGGCCGGAGGAGGGAGGCTTTTAGCATTCCTAAAAGCTCCATTTCAAGCATCGCTTGCCAAAAAAGGTATAGCAGGCTTTTGTGCAGGCCTGGGCGATGAGATGTGCTTGTGATTTAATTTACTGAGGGGAAGAATATGAGACCCTGAACAGCTCAGCCGGATTCGGCATCCTTAGGGACTCAGCAGGAGGAGAAAACGTACTTTAGCAATTCTGCATCCAATGTGCCCCTGCCTGGCTGCCCATGACCTTCCTTCAGTGAGAGACCCTGGGGAGTAAGGCTGAAAGCAGTGAGAGAAGCCTGTATCTTTTTTTAGTTCATTCCTGGTACATCCATTACCTAATATTTTATTTCAAAGGTTGGTCTTTCACTAGTTCAAAATGCTAATTTTGATTTGGGGAGCATTCTTACCTGAACTGGGATGAATTTTACTTATGTTCAATGTGGGAAGAAAGGGAGGGGGGTGGGGGAGGAAAGAAAGAGAGAGAGAGAGAGAGAGAGAGAGAGAGAGAGAGAGAGAGAGAGAGAGAGAAAGAGAGAAAGAAGGAAGGAAGGAAGGAAGGAAGGAAGGGGAGTGGTAGTGGCTGAGGAAAAGTGACTAGGGGCTGGCTGTGTGTGACAGGCTTATTTAAGAAACAATTTGTTTTAAAAACCTTAAAAAAACAGCCATTCAAGTAGCATCATTCGTATTCAGTAAGTAGCTCCTGGCGCTGGGTTGGCACCACTCCAGACATTCGTGTCCCCCTGGGCCGCACAAACACAACATGCTCCAAATTGAACTCATCTTCTTTCCCTGAAACCATGTCCTCTTTCTGTCCTCCCGATTTCTGTATGTGGCACCTCTGTGCTCCTAGTCATTCGGTTCAAAACCTGGGGATCACTGTCAACTCAGTGCACCCTTGACCCCACATCCAAGTAGTTGCCTTATTTTATGAAGAAGACCTCTAGTTGTTTCCAGCATAATTTGTTATCATCCCTTACCTGGATTATTGCAACAACCTCCTAAATCTCTCCCTCCCATCCAGTCTCCTGTTCGCTGTCTTCTATTTCATTGCCTGAGTAAAATCCTAACCCTTTCTAAAGAGGATCTTAGATTCTTCCATTCCATGTTCAAATTCCAGGGGCTTCCCACTGAATTCCACTTAGGCATAAACTCCTCAGATCAGAGATATTTCTAGATATTCTCCTATGACACCAGACTTCAGTACTTTCCATAGGAGGATGGTAGTGTCTCCTGGACATTTTGGAAATTGTGTCAGAGTTCTGCCATTTGCCTCAGTGACTGGAGGTCACACTGTCATTTACAAAGTAGAAAATTGAGCGTCGCAAGCACCAGATGCCACAGAAGCCTGTTGAGAAACATTGCGACAAGTCTGGCCAAACTTACCTTCACTCTTCCTCCAAAAATATATCCTCCTGAGTATGACCCTACCCACCTTCAAATCAGCCCCATGTGCCCCTTCTGACAAGCAAACTGTCCTGATCACCACTCTGTCCCTAATACACATGCACAGAGGCTTTGTCTTTCCCTTTCCTGACTCTCAGGGAGCTCATCACAGTTTGCCTTTCACGGGTAAATTGGCCTCACAATCCCTCCAATAGACTGTAAGCTCCTTGAGAGATGGTACTTCCCAGAGTTCCCCATTATCCCTGGTTCTGCTTACCACAGTTTCAGTTACTCATAGTCAACGTGGACCAAAAAGATTAAATGAAAAATTCCAAAAATAAACAATACCTATGTTCTAAATTGTGCACCATTCTGAGAAGTGTGATAAAATCTCATGTCATTACACTCTGTCCAGAACGTGTATCCTCCTTTTGTCCAGAGAATCCACGTGGTATACACTGCCTGCCATTAGTCACTTAGTAGCCACCTCAGTTATCAGATCTACTGTCAGGGTATTGTAGTGCTTGTATGTAAGTAACCCTTATTTTACTTCATAATGGCCCCAAAGTGCAAGAGTAGTGGTGCTGGAAATTTAGATATGCCAAAGGGGGGCCGTAAAGTGTTGCCTTTAAGTGGACAGGTATGTGTGTATAGAAAAAAAACCATAGTATATGTATTGTTTTATACTATCTGGTTTTAGGCATTCACAGGGGCTATTGGAACATATCTCCCAAGGGTAAGAGAGGACTACTCTATATTACTCATTTTTATATCTTTGATACAAGTTACAAAATGCTTTGTATACAATTAAGTGTTTAATAGGAAGTCATTAAATTGATCAGAGATGAGGCTCCGTACTGGCAACGGAAACCAGAGGCCTGGGAATCAGGCAGAGCCTGAAGGACTAAGTGGTTAGGAAAGGCAAGAGCAAAGCATATTCTCAGACAGGGGCTGACCAGGCAGAGAGAATCTGTAGCCCAGACAAGCAGGCTGAGGAGGAGTAGAGGCAGTCCCGGTGAGAGGCATGGCAGCAGAGCTCAAGGCCCCAGTGGTCCGGCAAAGAAAACATCAATGAGCAGCTCAAACAGGCATCCAGAAACAAAAGGACAATTCAGAATCAAAAATGATCTTATCAAGCGGTTAAGAACCTGGGTGGGCAGTGGTCTTGGCAGGTTGTACCCGGAGGCTCAGCAGATGAAGGGGAGCAGCTGTGTGGCAATGGGACTGAGGTCCAGCTGAACTCATGTTGTGCCCCAGGCTCTGGGCTCTTGTGAGGGCTCCTCTGAGTGGGTGTGTCAATTGTTGCTCCATTAGCATGAGCCCTGCAGGAGGCCACAGACCTTGGAAGCATTTCTTTTGCCTGTGTACACAAGAGGCAGCAGAAACTTTTAGAAGGGAAAGCCAGGGGGTAGGAACATTAGCTGCCTAGCTGTTTGAGGGGAATGGCTGCATGTGGGAGAGGGAGAAAGGCAATGTTTCAGAAGTACACTCAACAATGGTTAGTTGGAAACACGATGGGCAGTTGGACAGAAAAAGTGACTTTGGGGAAGAGAAACAACACTTGAAAATGGATTTTGCGGAAGAAATGGGAGGGGAGAAATGTTAAGACAACAGATGTTGTTGAAAATGTTAAAACACATAGTGAAAACAACTGTGTTGTGTGCTAGGACTAAACTATGGGAACAGAGAAAAGAAAATGAAAGAATGTGCCAGAAAGGAAATTTCAAAGGCAAAAGCATTAAGACCTCAAAATGCAGAGTCTCCCTGGAGTGAAGAGAACAGAATCAAACAGTCAAAGAGAAAGGCTGTGCAAACTACAGAGAGACCCCTTGACTGAAAAGATCAGACTCAAGTGATATAACCCACGAATGGGAAAGAGTTGGAATGAAAGTTAGAAGAGACTGAAATTAATTGAAAAGTCCGTCTATTTTGGAAAAGTAAAAACCATTAACTATGGCAAGAATAACCAAGAAAATTCATCAATGACTATTAATTGGAGGAGTATTTTGTACAAAGCATCTTATTTGAGGAGGTGATATTTGAAATAGGTCTCAAAGGAAAGGGGAGGGGGTTAGTAGGTTAAGGGAAATAACAGAGCATTCCTACATAATACAGACATCATGAATAACAGCCTGGAACCAGGGAAGTATATTCCAGGGACATTAGGAGACAAGTCTACTGAACCAAAGAGAGAATGGAGGAGAGAGAAGAGAAACAGGAGGAGGTGTTTGGCAGCACCAGAAAATTTAATCATCATCTATCCAGTGGTGAAACATTAAATGCCACGGGGAAAAGGGCACGGACGTCACGGGGATATTGACAAGATGTTTTCACTAATGTATGAAAGTTATTTGCTTCTGTGGAGAAAGATCACAGCCAGTTTATGTTTGAAAACAATCACCACTTCTCTCCTTCCTTCTCAAGCTACACAAGTTTTCAGGATGATTTTTGCATTAAAATCGTGGGAAGGGGAAGAATTCTCCAGGCTTCTTGGATTTGGGCTGCTGCCATCCTCAGGGCCTCCCTTTATCTTTCAGAGTCTCCATTGTGTTAATTAGAGGAAAATTTAATTAGAATCTAGATCTCCTACAATTTCTCCCTACCTTCAGCAATTCCTCAAGTTCCTGAAAGTGCTGCTTAGAGGAACAGACTTGCACTGCTGCAGAACTTCATGACTGTGAAAGCAATTCCAAGATGATTACACCGGGAAGGGTGTGACCAGGAACACTGATGTTTTCATCTACAATGATCTGCCATTTGGGGCTGACTCTAGATCAGGAGTGGAGAACCTCTGGCCTATGGGCCATAAGGCCTGAGAAATCATTTGGTCTGGCCCTGCCAAAGCATTAGGGATGAGTTAATTAAATGTTTGACCAAATATAGCAGGCTAATTTTTAAGTTAATTACTTTGTATGGCCCACAAATGATGTTATAAATATCCAAATTGCGTCGGCAGAAAAAAAGGTCCTCACCCCTGCTCTATATGGTGCAGACAGCAGGTCCCTGGAGTTGTCTCAGAACTGACTATTCATCTCCCTCAGTGAAATAGACCCAAAACTGTGTAAGAGAACAAGGCTGAAAAATCTCCCTTCTCCACACCAGGGACAATTTCAGTAGCCAACTGTGCCATTAATCTATCCCATGTTTTTTTTTTAACCCAAGGTTCTATTCAGAGAAGTCTCTTCTAGGAGCAAATTGACAATTAGAGCAAGTGATCTGAGGCTTAATGATATGCAAGGTCAGTATTTTTTTTCCAGTTTTCTTTCTAAAGGTCTGTAGGAAAGTGTGGTCATATGGACAATCCTCTGAGGGGCTCTCTCTCTCTCTTTGTTTTTTTTTTCATTTTTTTCCACTTGGACAATAAATTGCTATCACTTATTTAAAAAATATAAGATTCATCCCCAAGTATTCATTTTGACATCACGGAGCCAAAGTACTTATCAGGGATCGGTAGAAGGAAAAAGAATTGCTATACTATAAACATATACATAAGAGAGGGGGACATCTGGTTAATATGGAATTTTGCTGAAATAAAATGAAATGAGAGCAATTTCTGGAATCAGACATTGGATTGAATCTTCACTTCAAACTTAAAATTAGAGATCTCTGAACTGCAGTTTCCTCGTCTCTAAAATGAGAATAATGATTCCTGCTTCTCAGGGTCATTGTTGAAGACAAAAGAGATGACGTACAGAAAGCTTGGCCCAGGTAGTAGGCATCCTATGAAAAAGAATTGTGTTGGCAGGAACTTAGAAAGCCACAGGAGAGCTCTTTACTAAACAAGGTGAGTGCTGTGGAGGTGATAGTGGTTGCCATATATAGCCAGACTTATTTGCCCATCTCTCGCTAAAGTGAATTTTTGTTCTGGCACCCAACAAAGTGAATCTCTGTACACAGAGATGAGTGCAAACCTAGCATCTATTATTAGCATATGTCTTAATGTTTTCAACACCATCAATAAAGTAGACCGGCCAGCCAACTGGAAACTATTCAACACTAAATAAACATTTGGAATAAGCCCATGCCTTCTGCAAAATTACAATTTGCCTAAAATAGATGGCCTCAGAGGTCAGATTCAAATATACTCTATTGGATGTTCACGTTTGTTTACCTCTATCCAGAGGAAATGTGGGGGCAAATAAGGCAGACAGCTGCTCGGGCATTAGGCACTAAGCACAGACGCTGCTGCTCCTTGGACAAGCTGTGCTGCACCACTGCTTCTAGTTTACAAAGGCTCCATCTCCCACTGTCAGAGGAGACAAGAGCCACCAAACCAGCGTGCAGGCCTTACAAAGGGCACTGAGGGAGGAAGTGGAGATGGGGATGGGAGGAGGACTCTGCCCACATTTCTGACCTGGAGCCCTATTGGGTCTCTACCTGCTCCTCCCCCGAGCAAAATGATTTCTCAGTTTTTTCTGATAGACACACGGATAAACAGACAGCCCTAAAAGCTTACTGAAAAGCTAAACATGTCTCAAAAACTGAATAGCTAGCTTTTCACAAAGCACTACTTAGGTAAAATAAATCAAGAAAATATAAACGAAATATTTCCCCTCAATAAAGGCACATGTTGGAAATAAAGAGATGTGTTTATGGCAATACTTTCTTAGGTTTCCAAAAAATGAAACACTTAAAATTTAATTTTAGATGTTAGATACCCCTTTCTTTTCAAATCTAATAAAATAATAATAGTTTTAGTGTCAGATATGCATTTTTAGGAAAGTGTTTTTTAATTGCCAACAACAGAATTTCCAAACTATGAGAAGACTAGTAAATTGGCTATTGAAGCACTTTTTAGAAAATCTTTAACATTGAGTGTGCTGTTAAACTAGTTCTCAAGTTTCCCACTGATCCATCTTAAAATGAGGAACAAAAGGTTCTAGCAAGTAAGAATTTTCTTAGTACCATCAGAATATTTATTTGAAGAAAAATACCAATTCTGAGAAAGCCTGACTGACTATTCCAGCCTGGATTGATTTTCTGCTTTCTGAATTTTTATAGAATATACTAGAAGCCCGGTGCACAAAATTTGTGCACTGGGGTGGGGGGGTTGTCTCTCAGCCTGGCCTATGCCCTCTTGCAATCCAGGACCCCTTGGGGGATGTCCAACTGCTTGTTTAGGCATGATCCCCGCAGGCCAGTGGGGATCGGGCCTAAACTAGCAGACATCCTCTAAGGCTGCGGTTCTCAACCTGTGGGTCGCGACCCCTTTGGCGGTCGAATGACCCTTTCACAGGGGTCGCCTAAGACCATCCTGCATATCAGATATTTACATTACGATTCATAACAGTAGCAACATTACAGTTATGAAGTAGCAATGAAAATAATTTTATGGTTGGGTCACAACATGAGGAACTGTATTTAAAGGGCCAGAGGTTGAGAGTCATTTTCCTAAGGGATGTAGCAGTGCGCCAAGCAGCAGGAGGCCAGGGAGGAGCCAGAACCAGGGCCATGCGCTGTGCCGCTCACGCTCATCCCAGCTCGCTGCACCTGCTGCCGCCACGTGGTAGTGCTGCTGCAGAGTCAGGAGAAGCTCCTGCCACCACAGGTGCGCTCACCAGCCATGAGCCTGGCTTCTGGCTGAGCGGCTCTTCCCCTGTGGGAGTGCACTGACCACCAGAGGTCAGCTCCTGCATTGAGCATCTGCCCCCTGGTGGTCAGTGCACATCATAGCAACTGGTAGACCGGTCATTCCAGTCGTTCTGGTCTTTCTGTCATTACGGTTACGTAGGCTTTTATATAGAGAGATATATAGTTCGCCCACTCCATTCAGGAGCTAATTATCCACAGCTTGTGGTTTTTTTGCTCAATTGTTTTATATGTTTGTTTTATTTCCCCAACTAGATGGTGAGTGTTTTGAGGACAGTGGCCATGCCTTATATTTATTCTGTACTTATCAGGCACTTGCTCAGTGCTGAGTACAAGAAAGTCTTCAGTAAATACTTAATGAAAAAAAAATTTTTTGATTGAGTGAAGTGGAGTGTCTCTTACATGAGATATTTCTTTGGTTAGTGTCATATAATCAACATGCAGGCATGGTGAAATCACCTAGGTGCATATTAGAATCTCCTGAGAAGTTTTTAAAACACCCGTATGATCCGTGCTAGCTGCTAGATTAAGAGAGAGAGGAAAAAGAGTCATACCTTTGCCATCAATGGGATTACAAATCTATGTCAGATTCATTCCACCCCCTGCTCTTCCACCAGAATGAAGGCAAATATGGATCTCTCTACTCTTCTAGGAAGAACTTGTCTTTCCTGGAATTTGATTCATTTAGGTTTCTTTGAATGCCTCAAGTCCCTGATGAGTTAGAAACAAATGATCCAACTTATTCTCATTGTTAGGGTGAAAGCAATGATCCCCTGGGACTTTCTCAATCCCAATGGGAAGTACTCTAAGGAGCTTACATTTTTAAATGAATAACACGGTTTGGCCATTTGTTACAAGAATAATAAAGGGGTAGAAGCAAAACACAAGAGGCATTTGTGTTAATTCAGACTTCAGATGAATAAAAAAGACAGGATCTTAAACCACTAACTTATGGAACTTGGAACTAAATTATTTTACTAAATTATTTGATAAGTATTGGCATGACTTGCAAATTAATAAGTTAAAAATTAATGAAGTATTTGCATAGGTTCAATGTTTTATCTTTGGTAGGAAATTTTCCACAGATGCAAATAATAAAATGAGAGTTGGTGAAACCCTACAGATCACGTAATCACACACAGTTCAGAGAACTCTAGGTATCCAGGCAAGTCTATTTAGAGCTGCCACAGGATATGAGTGGAAGTCTTCCCTGCTGTGGGTGCCTTTCCCCAAATGGATAATTTCACTTTTGCCAGTTTTCTAAATTAGATGTCATTTGAAACAGGAATTCTGATCCTTTCAAAGTTATGAACATCACAACCAATCAATCACAAACACATTTCCAGAAACACACACACGTACACACATAGATATACACACATATTCTTAAGGAAACTAAGACCCAGAGATGTAAAGTAACTCCCCTAAGGTCACCCCACTAGCTAATAACAGATATGGTACCAGACCCCTCCAAATCCAGTTCATTTTCTTCTCCACATGTTCCTTCTGATCATTAATTAATCTTCCTGTCCAAGAGCATGTAAGTCTCCACCACGCTGGTCAATTTCAGTGTGGAACCAGGGATGAGCAGGTTTAGTAGGGTTGATAAATGAGTCCTAGGGCTTCAGAGACTCTCCAGTGACATCAGCTGGACCCAGGTGAAATGGTAATCACTAGTGTATAAATGATTTGGACACTGTAATTTCCCCCTACGATTTAGTTTGCTTTCTCCTGTTGATTTATTTAGAATGTGCTCTGCTACATCTCCCAACCTTGCTACACTGTGAGCACCAATAAATGTCAAACACATTAGACAAGCCCATTACTCAATGGGCACATATTCTAAAAACGGTACAAAGGTGAAATCCCAGCAGTTTGAGATGATTGGAGTATTTACAGGATGTTAGGAAAACATCTGCTTCAAAGATTCAGAGCTTCAGGAGTTGATGTAAGGGTTTATTAGGAGCCTATACCACCACTAGTCCCTGTACAGAAAATATTAAGCCATTATAGAGTGAATGAGTTTTGAGTACCTATTATATAGAATAGGCTGTACAGAGATTGGCCCTCTAATAGCCACTTAGAGGGGATACATTTTGCTTTTATCAAAAGAGAAGAGAATGGAACTTGCTTTTATAGCTTTGCTCAAAGATAAATTGAGTAGAAAGAGGTTTTTTTCTTCTGTGCTGACCACTTGGGTTTGGGCCCATAGCATCCTTACTTTGGTATAATGTTACCAAGCCACGAGAAGCAGACGAAAAGTGGCAGCAGTTCCCTGGAGCTAATCTTGAAGTCTTGTTTATCTTCTTTGTTACCAGAGTGACCATCAATAAATCACCAATTACAGGACCAAACACTGTGCACTATCTCATTTAATCTTTGTAAATTCCCTAAGATACAATTATTCCCAGTTTACACCATGAGCAAACTGGGGATTGGAGAGGATCAGTAACTTCCTGTGGTCACACATTTAGTAAATGGCAAGGCTGGGATTCTAACCCAGTCAGTTGAATTCTGATGGCCTTGCTTTTGCCACTAGTGTCATCATGTGTACAAAAAAACGATCAGCTTAAAGTTGCAATAACAACCACCACCAAAACAGGTTGTTCTAATCTCCTTCAAGGCATGATCCAGGGGACATGCTGAAATGACTAATAAATCAGGTCCAGATTAGTAAATGGCAAGACTGGGATTCTAACCCAGTCAGTTGAATTCTGATGGCCTTGCTTTTGCCACTAGTGTCATCATGTGTACAAAAAAACGATCAGCTTAAAGTTGCAATAACAACCACCACCAAAACAGGTTGTTCTAATCTCCTTCAAGGCATGATCCAGGGGACATGCTGAAATGACTAATAAATCAGGTCCAGAATCACACTTCTGCAATCTCTTCTTCACCAAGATCAAATTACATCCCTGGTGTTTTCTTTGTGGTGTTGTTCCCTTCCCATAGCTAATTGGAGTGTTGGTGGGGAGTTTGCAGACAAGGAAGCTGTATGCCTAGAGAGGGGAAAGATAGAATATAATTGGGGCTTGGCAAGGAGCCAACCAGTATTTTCAGCCTATGGTGCTAAATGCACCATATACCGTATGTAGTTTCATAGACCTGCACAGATACACACATGTGCGTGCACACACCACAAAGGAATGGGGAGAGGAGGGAGGTATTGCTTTCTTCTTTTGGCTTTTCATTTCTGAGGAAATGACAGTTGGACTCATCATTTATTAATCACAAATTTTGGTGCTATGTCTTTAGAAGAGAAAAGCATCGCTTGACTTTCAATGCATATTCTGCTAATTGGTAGGTTTTGCCTCTCAACTAAACTGTAAAAGGGGAGGGTGCGTACTAAACCGATTGCCCTACTTAGGCAGTTCCTGGCAGGAATGCCGGGATGGATTAACATGCATAACAGAAGGCTTATATGACCCTGGGAGACAGTAGAACCTGAAATAACCTTAATACCCTGTCAACTTTCATTACCAGACCCCACTGAACAAGTAAAGCAGATTTAACAATCTGTCTGGGAAGGAAAAATCCATATCTTGTTTTATAACCAGGATTTTTCATCCTGTTCTATTATTATTATTATTATTATTATTATTATTATTATTATTATTTCAGAGAGGAAGGAAAAGAGAGAGAGAGATAGAAACATCAATGATGAGAAAGAACCATTGATCAGCTGCCTCCTGCACACCCCCCACTGGGGATCAAGCCCACAACCCTGGCATGTGCCCTTGA
The DNA here is from genome assembly GCF_000412655.1 of Myotis brandtii. Classification (NCBI taxonomy): domain Eukaryota; kingdom Metazoa; phylum Chordata; class Mammalia; order Chiroptera; family Vespertilionidae; genus Myotis; species Myotis brandtii. The sequence goes on from NW_005370994.1 coordinate 1,705,254, forward strand.
CCGGAATTAAACCTGGGACCCTTCAGTCCACAGGCTGATGCTCTATCCCCTGAGCCAAACCGGCCAGGACACATCTTGTTCTTTTTTTTCTGGGGACAGACCACGTTATAGGGTGTCTTGATTCCATCAAATTTCTCAGCAGGTATGCCACTCACTCCACAGCCCTTACTTCTACAAACAAACCCGCAGACATCTGGAACTCAGGGTCGGTACTGAGCAACTTGCAGTCTGAGACCCAGCAGTGTGTTTGGGCAGAAATAGCTCCATCCTGACAACTGTCCACCTTCAGTGCTAGGAAGGTGTTCAGGCTCAGGAAAGAGGGGAAGATCTAGGCAAAATGAAGAGTTAAAAAGCAAGAGAATCTTGAACAAGCACCTGGGCTCTCTCGGACACATACTCCAGATGTCTTGTCAAGTTGTCAACTGTGTTTGCTGAGATAGCCTGAGGGACCTCAGAATGCCAAGTGCTTTATGTTCCTCAAGGGAGGTGTTTATGGGCAAGTCCTAAAAATATCTGAGCACTAACACAAATCCAAAATAATTGAGTACCCACAGCTCTCTAACAGCACTCTCAAGAAATAGATCATTCTCTTCGTTTCAGTAAGTGCTTTCCCAAATTCCTAATTTAGATGTCATATTTCAGGGTTCCAAACTCCCTCCATTCACAAGATAGGGTTTAGTTATAGGTTCAATTCTGTCTAATCGGAGGAGTTAAAACCATGTTTTAAAAAATCACTAGGCAGTACACAAAGACTTGGAATTTACAGATTAGCAGCTGTGTGACCTCAGGCAAGTCACTTCTCTTCTCATCTGAAATATTTAAATGGAGGAGAAAGTATTAAAATGTGTTGGGTAATCCAGTATTTTACCATCATTACCTTATGTAAGTTTAGACGAAATGATTTTCAACGTTTCTTCCAGTTTTAATTTTCTATTCTATTTATTAAATGCTTAAATTGATTTAGCAAATGTTTTGGGGAGATTTTATGGGTCAGGCACAGTGCTATGCATGGCAAGCATTGTTATAATTAATTTAAAGATGAAATACTAAAAGATTTTTACAAAGTTTTTATTTTTCATGACAAACCAGACTTCTGGGTTTCTTTTTCCATAAATGTGTTTCTTATAGTATTAATAGGGCCAGTGCATTACAGCCCCACCCCCCACCCATGTCACAGAATCCTGTCAAATTGGTTGTTTTAAAACTTGAGGAATTTTTCCATGCTCTCCAGGGGCTCTGTCTGGGTTCCAGTTTCCTGATATGAAGAATTTGGAATCAATGATTTAGCTAATTCCTAAAATTCTTCCACAGCTTTGAGAGAGAATTTATCTCAGCAATACAGTAGCCACTACAGACATGTGGCTATGAAGCACTTGGAATGTGGCTAGTCCAAACTGAGATGAGCAAAAAAAGATAAATGATCTCAATAATGTATAGTATTGATTACATACACAAGGAAAGGATAAATATTTTGGATATACTGGGTTAAATACAATATGTTATTAGAGTTAATTTTACCTGTCTCTCTTTACTTTTTATTTGCACGTGGTTACTAGAAAATTTACAAATGCACATACCATTTTCATTTGTGGCTCTCATGTTTCTCTTGCTCAGCAGGAGCCTCAACCCTCTCAGTTACCCACTTATGAAGAGTGAAGTAGGTCACATTGTTCTGGTCTGAATTTTGTTTAAAAGCAGGAAGACAAGGAAAGTAAGGAAGCAAACTTTGTCCCTGGGGTATTTACCATGTCCCCCTGTCCCTGAAGGATTCACCCCTCCCCCTTCCCCATGAAAGCCACTGGGAAGCTCTATTTGCCCTCCTTGCTCAGGGCCTTTGTTACGCAGATTTGAGTCTGAACACACCCGAGAACTAGAGAAATGACAAGACCCACTGACTTTCTACTAGAAAAGGCAGCAAGAGAAAAGTACAAGTCACTGAAAGGGAATTGGGCCTAGGAGGAAAAAAAGAAAAACAAAAAAGATCTGGAGCAGCCTGGAGCTGAAAAAGCATTTTAGGGGAACTTGAAGGGGGGAGGGAGGGTTGGTAGAGAGAAGGACCCGAACTGCCCACCAGAGTTCCGCCCACCCTCTGAATAAAAAGGTCTCTCTGGCTGCACTTCTCCATTCCTTTGCTTCCTTTTCATTCCCTCCTTTCTAGCACGCAATTTGCTTTGTTAGGCACCATCACGTAAGTACCTCATTTCACTATAATGAGTCTGTGAGGTGGGCATAACTCTCTTCCTTTACAATTGAGAAGTTAGAGAACGCTCCGGAGGTTGAACAGCTAGTAAGGACAGTAGAGCCAGCATCTGAATCCTTGCCTCTTGATTTCAATGGCTCTGGGTTTTTTTTTCTACAAAACTACATCACGTGCACATATTTCAACAGCTCTTTCCTAATTGACTTATGGTATATTTTAAATTCAGCTAATTCTCTAGTTGCTCTATGAAGACAGCTTGGAGATTATTCTACTTCAGATTTTTAAACTGCTTTCTGAAATATGACAGGGCTAATTTTCCAAACGTCTTTTCTCACTGCTAACTAAACACTGTCCAAATATTAATCAGATTTGAATGCTTAGGCTAATAAAATCAGTAGGCCTATGGCTCATTTGAATAGCTCAGCCAAACCTGTGAAGAAACACAATTAGCTGATACCCTATCTGCCCAGTAAAAGATTTGGGGGAAAACATTGAACCACTTTAGCCAAAAGAATAAAAAAAATAATTTAGTTGTTATGAGAAATCAATTAATGCAAATGTATGAGCCTAAACCCTTAAATTCTTGATCATATAATTTCTATAATTTAATTTATACAAAAGTTGCAAAATATTTTTTTTCCTTTTTACCATACAGAAAAGAAGACAAATACATGCATTGGGCTTATTTCAAATAAAGTTCTTCAGTGTTCCATCTGTAATACCCCAAATGCCAGCATTCATCTACCTCTAAATCCATGAGGCTTTCAGTTCAGACCCCAAGGGAGACATTGGTAAAGCATACAGAAACTGTGCCAGTTCAACAGCCACAACAGAAGCCAGAGCATCCTGAGACTGGATTGGGAGTTAGACTTCAAACAAATCCCCAAGTTGAGGATTTAAGCATACACAAGAGCTAGGTTTTCTTTTTTAAGTTTAAGGAACAGAGAACACAGCCCTCAAAATCATTTTATTCATTATTCTATCCCCACCTACATTTTTTATCTGTGTTGTAAAATCCAACAAAGACAGGGGAGCTGGGTATGATCTGCCCTCGGGTAACAAAGACAGTACAAGAAAATGTAAAATACTAAATGTCAACAGATGCAGGATGTGGACATTGTTCTCATTGCCTAGTAACTTTTTACTTGCAAAATAATTTTCTCTGAGTTGTTTTAAGTAGCATTTCCTTTAGTGCATTTAAATATACAATATCTATAGACTAGATTGGGATAAAGAATAGTAACTAGAAGTCACACAATAGAAATCAATCAGAAATTAAGATAAAGCATCTATAAAACAGTACAAATTATAAGAAGTGTAATTTGATTTAAAAAATTTCAGTGCTCAAGAAACTTTCATAAATACCTGTATAAAAGAAAGTATGTCTGTATGTAAATAAGATACAGTGTGATAGGTAGGAAGATAGACTGATAGACAGATGGATGGATGGATATATAGATAAATGATAAACAATAGTTACATAGAGATATATTTTCTCCTTTTATATATTACAATACCTTTTATATTTTTTCCTTATATGCTAATTATGTAAGTATTTCAAACAAAGAAAAGTCAGAATTCAACTCAATACAAAATAATTTTAGTGCACTTATATCACAGATAGACTTAAAATTTTTCACATAAATTATATTTATGTGGATAAAGTATGCTAAATGACCCAAAGTATGGTTATCACACAAAGAAAACCTTTAGTAAGTTTCTTATTTAAAACAATTAACTGCTTCCTCATTTATCTGTGTTGTAAATTTTTCATTCAACAAATGTGGATTGGATACCAACATATTCCAGGCACCAAGGCAGCATGGTCCTGCTGTCAGGAACTTAGAGTATACATACGCAGAAAAGCAAGTGCATAAACAATTTCATTGAATAAGTGCAAAGTGTGATGAGTGCTATCAAGGAAACAAACATGGCATGTGATAGAGACTAGCTGGGGACCTATTTTAGGTTGAATAATCAGAGAAGACTTCTCCAAGGAAATTACATCTAAGCTAAAATCTGAAAGATAAGAAGGAGCGCACTCATCACTCAGAGAGAGCAAGAACATGTTTTACGGGGTGCATTGTGGTAGCAGGAATCACACTTAAAGGCCTGGGGGTGAAGAAGGCTGGAGGGTGATTAGGAAGAGGGGTAGGACCAGAGAAGGTGTTACTTAGACTGGGGATGGAGAAGTAGATTGGAGTGTAATCCAATTCATATTTCTGAACAATCACTCATGCTACCACGCAGACAATTGATTGAAGATGAGTAGAATGGAAGCCAAGCCACATGTCAGGAGGCTATTGCACAATTGGAAAGATGTTGTAACTGGACTACGTGGTTATAGTCATGAGAATAGAAACAACAGAGCTTGTTGATGAACTGAGTGTGGGGCTTGATGAAGAAGTTTGCATCAAAGATGTCTCTCATTCATATATACAATCTAGGTCTTTATATAAACTCTTCTGACTTAATATAAGGATTGTGTTCTAAAAGTATGCATTAGTTCATTGCATTTGAAAATGCACTCTAGTTTGACAAGAATTGCTTTTACAATACAGATCATCAGTACCATTTATAACAAAATTTCTGAAGGTGGAGGGGAGGGTATTCAGCCAAACTGATATATCTGCAATTATTTCTTTTTTCCATAATATAATATTTCTTTTTTCTATTCCTCTTCAAAATCTTTAATAGCTCCCATCTGTGGTGTTGTTGTTTTATAAAGCTAACTTAAATCCTCACTGGTTAGCTAGAAATGATTAAGGGACTTAATTTAACTGAGCCACTGCTTGTATACTCTATCTAAATCTAAGCTATGCATCCAAATGACTAGAGAATAGTTGGGATAATAAGAGTGACCTGGAAAAACCACTTTCACACACACACACACACACACACACACACACACACACACACACACACAGAAGAAACAGAAGAGCAAGGAGGACGGAATTCAACATGCACATACTGTAAGACTAGTGACTAAATTGCTGTACTAACTTGAAACTTCAAGATTTAGGAAGAAGTTTGGCCAGCGTGACTCAGTGGGTGAGCATTGACCTATGAACCAGGAGGTCATGGTTTGATTCCCAGTCAGGACACATGCCCAGGTTGCAGGCTCAATCTCCAGTGCGGGGCATGCATGAGGCAGCTGATCAATGATTTTTTCTCATCATTGATGTTTCTAGCTCTCTCTCTCTCTCCCTCTCTGAAATCGATAAAAATATATTAACAAGAAAAAAAAAGATTTAGGAAGAAAAAAATGACATTAAAAATTACTCAGAGTGCTTTGAGTTGTCAGGTTCATTGGCTTTCCTTATTGAAAAATGCTTAGAATTTGTGTTTCCAAAGCTTACAAGCCACATTGCAAAGCTCATATAAACCTACCAATTTCTACTGAGTTTTGGTACCAACGTTTTCCTCTGCTGCAGATCTCATCAGTTCATGTCAACTAGATGTTATAGTTGTATAACTTTAGGTTTTCTCCCAATATTTTCCAGGAGATTCACCTGAGCACTGGAGCATGCAGAGTGGCCAAAAGCAGATTATTGTAGCATCCCTTACAGGTAACCCACAAAGAGACAGAAAGATGTCAGTGACCCTCTACAATGACCCCAGACAAATTTGCGAGCAGAAGCAAACTACCAGGAAAGGAGTCACTGTGAGAGCTTTGCCTACAGCTCTCACCAGAGGCCTGGCTCCTATTTGGTATTATATTGACCCAAGGGTAAATTGGATGATTTTCTCCACATCTGCTCCACTGGCTCTCTCATCTATTGAATTTGTACTGAACTTTTATACACACAAAATAAGATCATGTGTATAAAAGTAGGATCATTGTGAATTTTATCTGTATATATCTAGGTCATCCTCGTAAAATTTTTAATATTCTATATGGGAATAGACAGATGCCTAACCAAAAGAGATTCATGCTTGGTTAACATTTAAAATTATTTCTTGTCATTCCTTTTAATTTCTAAATTGTAATTTCTAAATGTCTAATTTTAATTTTAAGCACTTTGAGGAGTATCAATAACCACTAAAACTAAGATAGAGGTGCCTGCCAAGACCCAGCCTCCTGCATCTTGCTCAGTGTGAAGGAGCATCACTCTCCCTCTGTCCCTTGTGTATAAAGGTTCTCCCGAGGAACCGTACCAATAGGATACACATATTTACATACAAAGAGACTTATTATAAAGAATTGGCTCACATGATAAAGACATGACAAGTCCAAATCTGCAGCCTAGAGAGGCAGGAGAGCCGATGTTACAGGTGAAGTCTGAAGGCAGTCTGCTATGGAATTTTCTCTTATTCAGGGAGACCAGTCCTTTCTTTCTGTTCAAACCTTCAACTGATTGGATGAGGCCCACCTCCTTATGGAGGACAGGCTGCTTTTTCCTACTGATTAAAATGTGAATCTAATCCAAAGACACCTTGGCAGTAATACTCAGAATAGTAGTTGACCAACTATCTGGGCTCCCCATGGCCCAGTCAAATTGACATGTAATATTAACCATCATATCTTGCCACTCATCATCCCTCCTTCCTACAAGCACAAAATCCTACCATGGAAATAATAAGGCCTTCAATTTCAAGGACTGTTAGGCTGCAGTTTAGTAGCAGAAATGTAAGTGGGCTTTGACATCAAATATAGTGGGGTCAATTCCCTATTCATGAGTGTAGTTTAGGGACCTCAAGCAAGTTATTTAACTTCTCAGAATCTCAGTTTGGTCCTTTGTAGAACAGAGAGTACAATTTCTCTCTCATAGGTTCATTATGAGAAATCAACTAAATAACATCCCTGAAAGTTCCTGGCACATGATGGGCTGCCAATGAATCTTATCCTAGCAGGAGTCCCAGCTGTGTTGTTTGCTACTGATATTTAGTTGTGTCTGGCTGCCTGGTAGGGTGGGGCTGCCAGGAGACTGTTTGCTTCAGGAAATGAAGAGCCTCCAGGGAAAGAACTCATACTGAATGAGACAACAAGCCTTAGGGAGCTGGGGAAAGGCTGGCTTTGACTCTGGTGCTATGCCCCTCCCCCAGCTCAACCCCTTCCAGATGTGCTCATATTGCAATCCTGCCAAGAAAGGAGACTGAACAAAAACAAAGAGAACTATTTCTTCTAAAAACATCTGGCTTATGCTCTTGTATTTCTTCCACTCTTCTTTCCACATACAGTCACTGGGGAGAATTCTGGCTGTTTCCGCTGCCCTGGGACCCTCTTCTCTTGGACAGGTGGGTCTGGTTTACTAAGCCAAACTCAGTCTTAGGACCTGGATCCTCTGTTTGGGTTGCTTGAATGAAGGAAGTACCTGGCTTCCTTACTGTCTTTCCCGAATCTGTATTTTTTGAAGAGATAAGCATTTACAAAGACCTCCATAGGGACTTAGCTTTTCTATCCAAAATATGAAGGTCCAGTTCCTGGTTAAGTAACTTGATAGGACAAGCCACCTGTTATACCGCAGACACATTCCCTGGTGGGCCACTATGTCCATTTATTCCCCTATACAACCCCTCTGAATAAGAAAGCAGATACTCAGTAGAATAAGGACCTCCTCAGGAACTCACCTTGGGAACCAGCCCAGACGTCCTCTGGAATGGCACTGGAGAGATGCTTAAATTTTACATGATTAGACATACATTCAACCCTGAGGCTGCCGTTGTTTCCCCATTCTGCATTCCCCACCCTGCACTGGACAGTGTCTTTCAACAGATAAAAACATTTCTGCTTTCCATCCTCACCAAAGATAATTCTTCTAAGTGAGGGCTGTCCTATTGACTTTTCTGCAGTGATGGAAAGGTTTTATATCTGCACTATCCAATGTAATAGCCACGCATCGCTGTTGAGCACTTTAAATGTGCTAGTGTGACTAATGAACCAGATTTTTAATGCTATTAGTTAAAATAGTTTAAATTGCAACTGATAGCTAGTGTCTACCATATCACGCCATGCATATCTATAAAATCACTCCTCAGCCTCGCGAGACTTTCTCTGCCATCCAATGGATCCATGACCCTATTTTCGGGATTCCACCTCTGTGTCCCATTCTCTTCGTAAGCTTCAAATTTTAATGAATTTGAATTCCTCAATGAGTAAATTCATGTACAATAATTTCTGATAGAAGTAGTTCCATACAACCTTCAAATAATCCTGAGACAGCTAGTTATAAATTTAATCTTGGCAAGTTGTTTTGAGGTTCATCACTTGCAAGCCCTCACAATAAAACCCAAAGGATAAATACCAGTTTAGTTATCTCTCCAATTCCCAAAGAACTTCTGAGCCTCCTTGTTTGCCCAGGATTCTCCCAATGGATGGTCTCCTGTCGTCCACCCTGCCTACCTGTCTGTTCATTCCCTTCCCCCACAGTAGACTTAGGGGTTACCCTTCTTCTAACCCTGAAGGCCAAAAGTATATTCATAGAGTAAAAGCATTTCCCCACACCCCAAAATGTTTTACGTTTTAAAACTGTATCATTGTTTTCTTTGTTGTTCTGAACAGAACCCATTCTATATAATAGATATAGATATAGATGATATACATTAGAGATAGAGATAGATAGATATATGGTTTTCAGAAGCTTGCCCTGGTGGAACAAAACTAAATGGTCCTCACAATTGATTCTCAAATTTCAGAGTGCACAAGACTAGGACAGTTTCACAGATGCATCCTCTATATTCCCATTTAGTAGGTCTCAGGTGGGACACAGAAATTTGCATTTTTGCAAAAACCCCAAGGCATACTGATGCAGGTAATTCTTGGAAGTCACTTTTAGGAAACCTGAACTAGAAAAAAATAACTTACGTTTCTTCATTCCATCTGTGAAATCTGTACAAGAATTTGATGGCAAAGTTAAGCACAAAATGAAAAATGCAACCTAAGGCAACTGTCAATAATCAAAGGCATTATTCCCTGATCTTAAGTTTTCTCCTCAAACTTTCGAGTCACTTATATCATTCAGTGATGTGCTTAATTCTTTCCCAGGAATCTAAATCAAAGTACATCCTGAACCCACCTCAGAAATTGTTCTACTCGGAACGCCACTCCACACCACAGTCCAGTTGCCTGGTGTCCCTCCTACCCTAGTGTCATTCACAGGGCCCATTATACTCAGGCATCAGTCACTGCTACGCAGACCACCTCTATACCTCTTCAGATGGGCTTTGCAGAACGCCTATGACACTTTATGCCCTACCTCTTTCTCACATCCCAGGGGCCTGAGCTAAATTTACCTCTCTGGACTGTGAATCTACTCCTGCTGCTAACCTTGAGTTTTTAAAGCTCTGACATATAACAACAAGGCTTTTGATAGCAGCAAGCCTGTGACAGGTGAGAAAAGCATGTGCATTAAAAGTAAAATTAGAAAGCTCATGGGCTCCTGAAACCTTCATTCCTGCCTAAGGCTGTCAAAGGTTTCCTTGCTTCTAGAATATATTTTCTGCCCTCTGGGGACAAATTCATTTGACACATATTTGTCTTCTGCAAATCAATGGACAAACAAAGCACATTAATAGGATTTTAGGACCTTCAGAATTTAGACTAACTTGGGCAGGAGTCATGATGGATGTTCAGGAAATGGGAGGAGAAGGGCTAGAAGGAGCTGGCAGAGACATCTCATTACTTAGGAAGAGCAATGACTGGGTACCTGACTCAACTGCAGCAACAAGCACCACTGCGGGGTAGATAATATTCAAAGGGACAGACCCAGTCTTTGAGTATTGGCATCAGTATTTGTTGGAAGGGCACAATGGTGAGAGACCCGGGCAGCAGCAGTTATCCTGTGGCTGTATATACTAGTACATTAGGATCCCAATATGCATCTGGAGCCAATGGCATATTGTAGAATACAATATGGTTATGGCTTGGTTTGAAGCAAGACAGTAAATTTGTATTCTGAAATGCAAAATTAGGCAGATAGATAACAATGTCCAGGTGGCTATAACAAAATAAATACTTCTTTGCTCTGTCAGAATTAGCTCAGGAACTAGCATGACATGAGAAGGACTAGTAGTCACTTTTGTGCCATTTGTCCTAATACTCATCAAGACAATGGAGCTACCACTTTTTTTTTCTAAATTTGGGGTGGTGGTGGTCATAGATGAAGAACTTGGCTCTGGAGCTGTCAAGAGTCAGAAGAGCTCTAGCCAAACAGAAAGGGCCTTTAAAGCTCGTTTCAAAGCGTTCCTGGATCTGGTGGTCATTTTTCATTTGATCAGTAACCAAAAAAAGGTCTTGGCCACTTGTCGACAATTAGGATTAAAACAGGTAACAAATGCTCTGTTGCCTCATAAGGGACTTAGGCCCACCAATTGGCTCCTTTACACCAACTAGCAAGAAAAAAGTAAACGAGGGACAAGTTGGAGTGCATGACCATCTGGGAGAGAGTGGGAACACATTCCAGCTGGCAAAGACCCTACACCCTGGCTGCAAGCTCGCCTTGACCAGCTTGTCCCAGCCACAGGACACGATGATGGGATTGCTGCTGTTGGGTGAGAAGCGCACACAAGACACCCACTCTGAGTGGCTCTCATCCTACAGATGAATATGAAATTAGGGAAAACCATCCTGACCATGAAACTCTTGATCCCACCCCTTAGTTATGACAACAATCTGTTTTCATACCTCCAAACCAAAACCTTCAAGATCGATGAAACCTTCGGCAGATGAAGCCTGAGATCACCACATAAGGCCCAGGTTCAGAGGGTGGGAGAGCACCTTAATGCATGTCTTTACTTTACCTGGACAGTGTATTTGCGTACACCCAGAGTATTCCATAACTTGATGGTTTTATCTCGGGAGCCAGAGACAATCTGCCAGTTGTCTGGAGCTACCATTTTTGATATTTGGACTCTGTTATAATCATTCAGGCTACATCATAAAACACACCATCTGCACCAGTTGTAAGCTCCACACCCAGACTTGTCACCATCTACCCTTTGCATTACCATTCCAGTCAAAGCGAATCCTCCTAAGGAATCAGGAAGGCCAAGGCTTATGAGCGGGATTGTAACAGTGCTCCACATTCAACTCAACTGTTTAGACCATGCCCTCCAAGTTAATCCTCCAAGGCTACCGTCCTTTTTCTTCTTTCCTGTCACTCTCACCTCCACTAGTTTTGAAAGTACCATCTAAAGAGAAATATTCAAGCCTAGCATAGCTGACCAACATTTTGGCAGATGAAAATAGAATGCTTATGAGAGGTGTATCAATGCCAATCAAATGCTGAATTAAATGAAACCAAAGGTATAAGATCACCAAGGGGAATAAACTACTGCTAAAATATGCAAATGCAAGTTTTTCATGCTTTTGACAAAAAGAATTAATGCAAAAAAAATGAATCAAATATGGGCAGTGTGTGAGCTAAAAACCTGCTCCACCCAAAAGGTTTTTCTGTTCAATATACAACACAGGCATTAATTTGCATGTGTTTATTACTCCGAATTTTCAAGCACATTGGAGGTCAATTAAGAAACTGATAAACCTCTCTCTTGAAAAGATTAAAGGAGAAAAACACATCATTAATATGCTCACCAGAAAACAGAACTCCATCATCATTGCTGAAGGTAAATGCCCACGTTTACATGAGCAGATGGAAGGCTAATGATAAAGTTGTCCTTCTTTTCACACCTCAAATAATGGATGAAATAGAATCTTCATCTGCAATATAACAACAGACATACATTAAAATGTTTCATGCTTGAAAAGAAAAGTATCACCTGTCAAACTCAGAAAAAAGCTTTATACTACTTATTCAAGCAAGGTTCACAACTTATACTGGATTTGAATAATTAATAGTATATTCATTAAATACCTTAAAAAAGTCAAGTTATTCAAGGGATATACATATTACCTATAAGCAATAGCTAATCAATATCTACAAAGTTTAAACAGATTAAAGAAGAAGTTTGGAAAAAAAAAATATATATATATATATACACAAACTAGAGCAGTGATGGCGAACCTATGACACGCGTGTCAGAGATGACACGCGAACTCATTTTTTTGGTTGATTTTTCTTTGTTAAATGGCATTTAAATATATAAAATAAATCGCAAAAATATAAGTCTTTGTTTTACTATGGTTGCAAATATCAAAAAATTTCTATATGTGACACGGCACCAGAGTTAAGTTAGGGTTTTCCAAAATGCTGACA
>NW_005370994.1:1718476-1736348 GCF_000412655.1 Myotis brandtii
CCGATTGCCCCCAACTGCCCCCCCTGCCAGCCTGGTTGCCCCTAACTGCCCCCCTGCTGGCCTGGTCACCCCCAACTGCTCCCTGCCAGCCTGGTTGCCCCATGCAGCCTGCTGTTCAGTCATTTGGTCATCCCTCACTAACCCCCCTGCCGGCTTTGTTGCCCCATGCAGCCTGCTGTTTGGTTGTTACTGTTACTGTGATGGTGCCCTGGACAATTTGCATATTCCTCTATTATTAGTATAGATATATATAGGAAACCTCCATTTGACCAAGAATTTTAAGGAAAGTAAATCATGCCCCTTGCCATCAGGAATGAGAAAATACAATTTTGGCTTTGAATGGAACTACAGGAACCCATCTGTCTATCATTCATCCATTCTGCAAACCTTTGGTGAATGTCTGCCAAATATGTGACACTATGCTTGCTAATAGAATTTCAAGTGAATTAATGAAGAATCTTCAAGTTGAAAGAGATATTTCCATTGCAATGAGTTGCTCTCACATTATCAGTTGACTTACTGAGAACTGTAAAATGGAAAACAACCTATGGATGTGTCAGAGGAGGTGAGTACTGAGACTAAATCCATAGGGAGAGGACCTACAGGAGCCTTTTACTCCATGCACAGATGACATGCACTCTGGGATTTATTGAAGGTTTTCAACTGAGCAGTAATGTAGCCATAGCTTTGTTTTAGAATATTTGGAGATAGGATTGGGGTCATGGTCAACCCTGGTAGTTAGTGGGTCAATAATAAGCTTTTGCTATGATCAGGAGAGAAATGAAAAGCAGTTTGGTCTGTAACAGGGGTGGTGAGAATACTCAAACATAAAAAGATTCAAGTGATATTTAAGAGTCTTCACTGGACTAACTGATTAAGTGGATACAAGGGACAAAGAGGGGGAGAAAGCAAGGATGATGTTTCACTTCATCTATGTGGACCCCAATTTTTATCTATAAAATGGATTTATTGTCATAACAGTATTTACAATGCAGGGTTGTTGTAGGGATCATATGAAAACAATAAAAGTAGAATCACTCTGTAAACTTTGAAAAGCTCTATATAAATGTTTGTTTAAAACAACAACAACTAAAGGTGTTAGAGGAAGAAAGTCTCTTCTTTGAATCTCAATATTGTCATCTACAAAAATGGAACAGTGAGGTTGCCCTCTAGCTCAACATTCCTTGGCTCTATGACACTTTCCTTGACAAGGTAGAGAGTAATTCACCCAATTCTTTGAGATGAAATGGAAAGACTAGCTCATACCATCACTACAATTTCAAAGGTGAGCCTTTAATTCTGCTCCATACCCTAATATGTGCTGGGCAGGCATCATTACTGTGCACTTTCTCTCTATGCCAAGTCTGGACATGAGAAAGTGATGAATACATGGTTTTTAGGATGAGCTACTTACTGTCTGATATTAGTTTGTATTGCTTAGATATAATCAATATTCTGCATGTCCTAAAAAAACTTTCCTCCCTCCGCCTTGCAAAATGAAGACCAGCCAGTTTTCCTTACAATCCTTATTGCTTTCCCGAGAAGTTCTGTCCTCTCTTTTTCTAGCCCTTTTCTATTTGCTTTAGTTCCCAATAACAGCACCAGAATCTATTCCTAAATAAACCTCACAAGATGTATGAAAAACAAAATTTATTGATTGTGTGCTTCAATAGCTATAGTCATTATAGTTGAATTTCAAGTTTGACCAATTAATCTCTCATTAATTTATCCAGAAAGAATAAACAGAAAAAACAAGTTCACCACTCTAGGCTGTGGCCTTCACAGGTGACTCACTCTACAGTAATTCGGGAACCATGAATATTCCAGTTGTCTCCCTGCTTCCCTTTTCAACTTTAGGCTGGTCTTGAACCTTGTAGGATCCCTCAGGGTTCCCTGGACTTACCTTCTTCTCAAGTTTTTATTTAGTTAAAAAAAATACACAAAATATATTTGGTTAGCATTTCTCTATAGGGTCTACTACTTCATGCCACTCTGATTAGGGAGAAATACCAATCTCTATATGTTTTTCTGGCTGAAAATTATAATTGTCTATATTCACATCATTCTTCAAAGCATTAGTTTTATACTTTATTTCATTTAAGTTTATAAACCACCAACTAACTACTCTTTCCATTGTAACTATTTCTTGGTTACTAGCTATAGTAAGAAACATTACAATCTATAGGTGATTTAAAAAAAAATTCTTAACTTACTTCTGCTTGGAAAACCATGAGAGCAGAGAGAATTTTTTAAAAAAACTGTTAACCCAGACAACTACCAGGTTAATTCATAAATAGATGATTTTTTGTTAGTTGTTTTTTAATTAAATTTATTGGGATCACATTGGTTAACATGAACTTACCGGTTTCGGGTATGATTTCTATGTTGCAAGATCTGTATATTACACCATGTGCCCACCATCAAAAGTCAAATCTTCTCCCACCGTATATTAGGACCCCCTTCTCACCCAGCCCCCTTCCCTCTGGCAATAGAGATAGAGGTTTAAAGATATATATAAAAATCAGAATTGAGGGAAATAACTATTCTAATCTTGTCCTAGTTTATTTTTTAAGAGTAAGTTACGTTCCAATTTTTTTTTTCCTAGTATTGAGTTTCGTATTGTTTCTAGCTCATTAACTTTCCTTGTCTCTCCCAGAGCAACACATTTCACCACTGTTTTGCATATGGGAGGCATAAACAAAAGCGGGACATTTTAAGGCATGATCCCATGGGGCCTTCGAGAAGTTTATATTTCACTGGAAACTCTGAGCATCTTTTGCCCAGCTAAGGAGAACATCTGCTTCCTCTTAGCAACTTTAAATACACTTTGATCCTGACGTCTTTCAATATCACCCACACAATGTACTTGAGGTTTTCCTGAGAAAATGGGAGAGGGAGTGACATTTGAGTTGGGGGCAAACTGCCACTTTCCAGGAGACATTTAACTAAAGGTTTTGCTTAGGAATAAAAAAGCACAGTTTTAGTGCTGCTTATTCTTGGTTTTTGCTTAGAAACCTCTTTCTGCAATAACGCTTAGCGTCTATGTAGCATTTTAAAGCATTAAACAAATTACTCCTCAACCAACCCTTTGTCAGGAAGTCAATTAGGTAGAATATAATTTGTAGATGGAAAACCAAGAAATGAGCTGACTTAATTAGAATTCAGATGTATACTCCATGCTTCCAATTATCATTCTCCCCCAACCACCAAGAATTTCCATGTGTCAGCATGATTTTAGCCAAGACCTTTCTGGTAATTGTCTATTTCAAATGTAAGATGTTCCACCAACTACATTACTTTGGGCTCCTTTATTTATTAGTTCATTCCAAAAGCACCTACTGAGTGCAGAGTAAGCGTTTAGACATTGTAGGTCATTTTTATCAAATTAAATAATAATTTAACTCAAGGGTCAGAAAACTATGGCCCCTGGACCCTGTTTTTTTTTTTAATTTTAAATATATTTTTATTGATATTTTACAGAGAGGAAGGGAGAGGGATAGAGAGCTAGAAACATCGATGAGAGAGAAACATCGACCAGCTGCCTCCTGCGCACCTCCTACTGGGGATGTGCCTGCAACCAAGGTATATGCCCTTGACCGGTATCGAACCTGGGACTCTTCAGTCCGCAGGTCGACGCTCTATCCACCGAGCCAAACCGGTTTTAGCTGGACCCTGTTTTTATAAATAAAGTTTTACTGGAACACAATTATACCCATTTGTTTAGATATTCTCTATGGCTGCTTTTGAATTGTAACTTCAAATTGAAATTGAAATGATTCGGTAACTGCAAGAGAGATCATACAACCCACCAGACCAAAATATTTACCATGTGACCCCTTACAGAATGAGTTTGTCAACCCTGTTCTAGCTCCGTGATTTCTAAACACCTCGTCTAACTGCACATGGATCTCCCGAGAACCAGTTAAAGGCGTAGACCCTACACCCAAAAGATTCTGATTCAATAGGTTAGTGGGAAAGGCACGCAAAATCTGTTTTATTTTTTTAAAACCTCTTAGGTGATTGGGTTGTAGAACTCCATTTGAGGAATGCTGTTCTAGGTGATAAAATTTAAGAATAGTCAAGAGAGAGATTTTTTTTTTAAAGTAGGCATGCCCATGGGATGAGACTAAGGACCAGCTTCTCAGAAATGGCAATTATCTTCAAGTTTTGATCATTTGAATTGTTCGAAAACCCAAAATTACTGCAGGCAGTAGAGAAAACAGTTGAGTAAAGATGTGGAGATGGTAGGGAACAAGAATGAAAGAATACAGCAAGGAAACAGATCTAATCAAAGACAGGGTGTCATTCAAGATACATGAAAGGAAATATTTCATTTGTATGGAGTTGGTGATCAGAGCAATAGATGCCCTTGAAGGCTTATTGAAAACACTTTCAGTCTAAATTAATAGCTCAAGATCTGAGTTGCAGTAGAACTGATCCAGCCAAGCAGTGTATCCCAATCTCTGTGATGAACAATGGAGGTCATTAGTAATGTTTTGCGTTAGGTTAGGGTCAGGAGATACATTAAATCAGCAGCTACTTCAGAGTTTGAACCTGCAACTTGAACCTCATAAGCAACTTAATCCTCAAAGTTTAATGACATCAGCAACATGGAGAGGGCTTGCTAACACTCAGAAAGTTGAGTTTCCCCTCTAGAGTTTCTGGTTCAGTGGGTTGGGAGCAGGATCTGAGAATCTGTATGTCCAACAAGTCCCCTGATGATGCTGATGGTGCTAGTCCAGGGACCACCTTTGAGAACCACCACTCTAATCAAATGAGACAAATGTCTGGGAAAGATGGGGCGCATAGTGTGCACATAAGTAGGCTCTGTCACACCGAAGCTCACTCAGGTCCACAGCTGATACACTGAGACAAATGCACTATTTTCCTTCAGGTTTGAACTTTTAGAAGGTCTCATCAGTTTGGATGGAAACCAAATTGAAATCATAGGATCATAAATAATGACAGAACCAATAATAGAATAGGCCTTGGAGACCCTTTAGTCCAACCTATTAGATAATAGACTAGATGGAGAAACTGAAAAACAAAGAATTTACCTGGTTTAACTGCATCCAGGTTCTAATGGCCACCCAAGGGTGTAGTTCTTCAGAAGGAAACTGTGTAATAAACAAAGGAGATCTTTAATATTAAGAAAATAAACCAGGACTGAGTTCATATCCCCTTAGTTTACTAAACAGCTTACAGATGGAAACAACATATGAACTCGCATTTTATTAATTATACCAAAGGGAGGACCACAGTGGCAGAAACAACCACCAAAACAATTAATCAAGATTAGAAATCAACTTTGGCTCTTAAGTAACTGGTAGACTAGAGTAAAATGTATTTCTGTATTACCTCGTGATTTTAAAAGGCAAACTATCAAATTACTAATATTGACTCTTTTATTTAGTTCTTGACTGTTTTTGCTGAATTTCAAGTTAAGGAAATTGAAGCTTGATTCAGGTTCAAGTCTTAGTTCCTGATTATGGGTAAATGACAACTCAGGTAACTGCAATTGATTGAGAGTGACATCTAAGCAGAGACGCTTCACTCCTTTTGGGCTCCCAGGGCACTTAGAAATAATTCAGATATGGTTTCTTATCAGCTGGGTATTAGCAGCCTGTAAATATGTGTCCCCATTCACGTAATGAGTTCTGACAGAGTAAAAGCCACCTGGAAACCTTTAAGCTCCTTTTTCAAGAGGTGTTTTAGCTACTTTTCCCTGAGGTACAACCAATCAACAATACATTATTTTAGTTTGTTGACATGTGGAGTGTGTCAGGCTTTTGTTTTGTCTTGTTTCATTTTTCTGTTTTTCATTTGCTTTCATTTGTTTGCTGTTTGTGCTCTTCACTTGTCTTTAAAATGTAGAACAAAAAGGATCAGTTTCCTTGTCCAGCCACATGTCATATGTAGATAAAAATGAGTTAATCTTTAATGAAGCAGAAAGTGAGCTATCTAAAGGCAATTTCCTTCCAGGCTTTACATGATGGCTCTTGTTCATTTTATTGGGTTCATCAACCAAATGGTTATTTATTCATATATCCATCCATCATATATCGAACATTACTATGTGGAAGGCATTTTGACAGGTTTGGGTTACCCCCAACATTGTAATTATTTGAAAAGAAGAAGGATCAAGGAAATGCTGCTCTCATACTAGGCACCACTTCAGTTCTTATTTCCTTTTGGTTTCATCATGGTGCAATTTCTGCACTCTGGTTTATTTAATCATTTTACAAACAAGATTACTCTTCCATCATTTTCAAAGTGATGAAATAAAGAATTTGATAATTTCTTTGCTTGAAAACTCTGGGTATTATGAAATATTCTGTTCTTTATAAGTTAAATACAATTTTCCTCAGCCTGGTAATTCGAGGTACTCTTTCCAAATTTATCCTAACCTTGAATGAAAGCCAGTATCTAAGTCAAGCCTGTTTATGCATGAATTCCTACGCGCATGTTAAGGAACTCACCTTGGTGTTTGGCTGTTTTCTTTCAACTTAGAATGAATTCCACATCCCCAAAGATTATGAATTCTTCAAAGACCAACTTCAAGTTCAGCCTCCTCTCCTGGTCTCCTTTGGGAGCCATGACACCACAATGAGATTGTTCTCTGGACTTTCAGGACTAATGTGTCTACATCACTCATCTGACAGATCGAATACTGCCTTTTATTATGAACTAGAGGCCCGGTGCATGAAATTCGTGCAATGGCAGGGTCCCTAGGCTTGGCCGGCGATCAGGACCGATCTGTGGGGTGACTGGGGGGGGGCGATTGGGAGATCCCCCGCTGGCATCCACCTTGGCTGGCCTGGGGCCTGTGGGCTGGGGGCAGCTCCTGCATTGAGTGTCTGCCCCTTTGTGGTCAGTGTGTGTCATAGCAACTGGTCATTCTGCCATTCGGTCTATTTGCGTATTAGGTTTTTATTATATAGGATTATTGTTTTGAAATATGTGTGCTATAAGCTCTTTGAGGACAAATAATAGGGCACGTATTTCCTTGTATATCTCATAGAGTTTAACTAAATTTTTTCATATACATATTTTCTTTATTCAAAGGAGCAGATATAATAGAAATGGATACTAGAAGAATATATAATTTAAGGAAATATATTAATAGTAGTTGGCTTTGTATCCATGCATGAATGATTTTTATACATTTTACTGCTTTGTGTTTTCAATCTTTTTATTGTGGATAACTGATGAAATGTATTTTGCTAGTTGCATACAATAACCTCAGGATTTAAAAGTCTATTATCTAATATCCCTGAGCAGAACTAGGCTCTTTCTTCACATTTCTGTATGTCAGAATTATATGTCAGATTAGAATCACAATACATGAAACTAATAAAAAATAGTGTTGAATGCAAATTGTAAATGAAAAATAAAAAAATATTAGAATTGCAGAATACTTTGTAGGTTACAAAGAGATGTAGAATATTGGGAAAATAGAGAAAACAAGAAAAAATACATAAAGTTTATACAGGAAGAATGCTCTTGTTTAACATGTAAAATGAATAAATATGTATATAGTGGGAAGACAATATATAGTATACTTTGTATGTGCACATTGTATATATGTAATATAAATATATGTGATAAATGCAGATATAATCAGTTAAGCACATACAATTTTTCTAATAAAAATCTGTAAATGCACAATGGAATACTACTTGGCCATAAAAAAGGAAGGAAATCTTACCCTTTGTGACAGCTTTGATGGACCTGGAGAGCATTATGCTAAGTGAAATAACCAGTCAGAGAAAGAAAACTGCCATATGATTTCACTCATATGTGGAACCTAATGAACAAAATGAACTAACATGAAAAATAGAGACAGACTAACATACAAAATAGAGACAGACTCATAGATAGAGAGGAGGCTGAGAGCTGTTAGGGGTGGGGTTGGGGAGCTGAGTGGGAGGGTGGAGGGATTGAGCAAAAACAAAAAAAGAGAGAGAGTGAGAGAGAAAGAATTCAAGGACAGGGACAATAGTGTGGTGACTGCCAAGGGAAGGTGGGGTGGGAAGAGAGGGAAGAGGCTGGCGGGGGTGATGGTGATGGACAGAGACTTGACTTGAGGTGCTGAACACACAATACAGTGTACAGATGATGTGTTGTGGAATTGTGCACCTGAAACCTGTATAAGTGTGTCAACCAGTGTCACCCCAATAAATTCAATGAAAAGGAAAAAAAGACTGTAAATGGTGTTCTTTAATCTCTTTTTCCATTATGTCCACTGCAATAGTTTTTCATGTCCTTAAATAATATTTTTAAGAATTACATATAATGGCTACTTATTAATCCATTTTCTAGCTTAACTATAATTGAATTACAAAACAATACACAGTTTTTCCACAGATTTGCTTAGCCCTGGCCAGGTGGCTCAGTTGGTTGAAAAGTTGTCCTATACAACAAAAAGTAAGTTGCAAGTTTGATTCCCAGTCAGGGCACATGCAGGAAGCAGCTGATGGATGTTTCTATTCTCTCTCTCTCTCTCTCTCTCTCTCTCTCTCAAAATCAATAAACATATCCTTGGATGAGGAAAAAAATAATTGCTTAAAAATTAAGTACTTCACCCTAACCAGTTTGGCTCAGTGGATAGAGCATCAGCCTGCGGACTGAAGGGTCCCAGGTTCGATTCCGGTCAAGGGCATGTACCTTGGTGGTTGTGGGATCCCCAGTAGGGGGTGCAGGAGGCAGCTGATCGATGTTTCTCTCTCATCAATGTTTCTAACTCTCTATCCCTCTCCCTTCTTCTCTGTAAAAAAATCAATAAAATATATTTTTAAAAAATTAAGTACTTCAATGGAACCCAATAGATAAAATTCATGCACATCCATTTTAATTTTTTAAGATAAATTACCAGAAGTATAATTTCTGTGTTAAAAGATAATCATATACTTAGATGTGATGTTTATTACTAATTTGGCCTCTATAAGGCCAAAGTTTTTAATTTCACATTTCCTTTTTTAAAATTTACTATATTTTTATAACTTTATTGGGGTGAAATTGGTTAATAACATTACATCATTTGAAGTGTACAATCTATATGTATAAAAGCAACTGAACAACTGGTCTACCGGTTGCTATGATGTGCACTGACCACCAGGGGGCAGATGCTCAACGCAGGAGCTGGCCCCTGGTGGTCAGTGCGCTCCCACAGAGGGAGCACTGCTCAGCTGACCAACGGGTGCCAGACGCAGGGCTCACAGCTGGCCGCCACAGTTCGGAGACCACAGCAGAGCAGCAGCAAGCCTACCGAGAGGTGGCTGCAGCAGGCACAGCGGGACCAGGATGAGCAGGACCAGTAGGCAGGAGCAGCAGGCGGCATTGAACTGCTGGTTTCAACTCAATCCCTGCAAGCTATGCTGAGGGACCCCACTGGTGCACGAATCCATGCACCGGGACTCTAGTTATGTAATAATACATTATCTGTATATTGCATTGTGTGCACATCAACCAAAGCTTGTCTCCCTCTTTCACTATAAATTTTTCTCCCTTCACCCTCTTTATACCCTCCCCTTCTCATCTGGTAATTATCCTTCTGTTGTCTGTAATGGAGGTTGTTTGTTCCTTTCTTTCTTTCTGTTTTATATTCTACATATGAGTGAAATCACATGGTTCTTGTCTTTTCCAATCTTATTTTGCTTAGCACAATATTCTCGATACATCCATGTTGTTGCAAATGGCAGTATTTCATCTTTTCTTGTGGCTGACTAGTATTCTGTTGGGTACCACAGTCTCTTTATCTAATCATCCATCAAGATATACTTAAGTTGTTTCTATGTCTTGGCTACCATGCATGATGCTGCAATGAACATAGGGGTACATATATCCTTATAAATAAAAATTTGAAAATTTTTTTAGGTAGATACCCAGAAGAGGATTGCTGAGTCATATGGTAGTTCTATTCCTTTTTTTCTGTTCTGCTTGTTCAGTTGTTTTTTTAGATTCAATTGTTGATAGATATGTATTTATTATTCATATTTTTTTCTTCTTCTTTTAAAATAAGACCCTTTAATAATCCATGTAATACTGGTTTGGTGGTGATTATCTCCTTTAGATTTTTCTTGTCTAGGAAACTCTTTAAGTCTAAATGTCCTTCAAGTCTAAATGATAGCTTTGCTGCGTAATCTTGGTTATAGGTCCTTGCTTTTTATCACTTTAAATATTTCTTGCCATTCCTTTTGACCTGCAAAATTTCTGTTGAGAAATCAGCTGACAGTCTTATGGGAGTTCCCTTGTAGGTAACTAACTGTCTTTCTCTTGCTGCTTTTAAGATTTTTCTCTGTCTTTAATCTTTTGCATTTTAATCATGATGTGTCTTGGTGAAGGCACCTTGGGTTCATCTTGTTTGGGACTCTAAGATTCTTGGACTTGTATGTCTATTTCACCAGGTTAGGGAAGTTTTATGTCATTATTTTTTTCAAAGAGGTTTTTAATTTCTTGCTGCCTTTCTTCTCCTTCCAGCATCCCCAGGATGTGAATGTTGGTATGCTGGAAGTTGTCCCAGAGGCTCCTTACCCTACCTGCATTTTTTTAGATTCTTTTATCTTTTTGCTGTTAAGATTTCTTTTGCTTTCTTATATTTCAAATCACTGATTTAAATTTAGGCTTCCTCTACTATACTGTTGATTCCCTGTAAATTATTCTTCATTTCAGTTAGTGTATTTTTTTTTCTGGCTGGTTCTTTTTTATGGTTCCCATGTCCTGTTTTATGCTTACTTTTTGGCTTCCTCTACTATACTGTTGATTCCCTGCAAATTATTCTTCATTTCAGTTAGTGTATTTTTTTTTCTGGCTGGTTCTTTTTTATGGTTCCCTTGTCCTGTTTTATGCTTACTATCTCTTTCTTGAAGTTCCCATGAAGTGCACTGAGCATCATTGTGACCCATGTTTTGAACTCTGCATCCAGCAGATTACTTGTCTTCATTTTGCTTAGTTCTTTTTCTGGAGTTGTGTTCTGTTCTTTCATTTAACATATAGTTTTGTCTCCTCATTTTGGCAGCCACCCTGTGTTTGTTTCTATGTATTAGATAGAGCTGCTATATCTCCTGGGCTTCGTACAGTGGCCTTATGTAATAGGTATTCTGTAGAGTCCAGTAGCACAGCCTCCACAGTAACTCAAGTTGAGCACTTCAGGTGTGCCCTGCCCCTAAGTGGTCTATGTTATAGTTGAGCCATGATTGCTGTTGGCACATCAATAGGAGGGATTTGCCCCTGGGCTGATCAGCTGCAAGGACTGGCTACAACCACCTACCACCATGGAGGATCAGCTCTGCAGGGACCAACCCCACAGAGCAGGAATTACTTTGGTGGGGCTATGATGCCCACTGAGTTTTCTCCTTAAATGTGTTGCTTGTGGAGGTAGTTAGGTGGTGCTCTGATGTGGGCTGAAGCTGTCCACTGGGTGCACTGGCTCTTGGGCCTCCAAGAGTTGTAGGCCAAGGTCAGCCACTGCCTGTGTTCTGCCTTGGCCACTCAGCATGAGCTACAAAAGGATCTGCAAATGGCTGCTACTTCAACTGGGCTTGGAAATGCCCAGATGAGGCCAAGCTGCAAACCAAGGCTGGCTGTCACTAGTGTCTAGCCTAGAGCCACTTAGCAAGAAGTTTGGGGCACATTGAGGCCAGATGCTTCTTTTTTGAGAGATTTTAGGAAAGTCTGAAGCATGAGCCAAGATAGGTCATTTATATGGGTAAGCCATAGGAAACAGTTTGGGTGGGCCTACAAGTTGGGTGGGGTAGGGTCTCAGGTAATCACCAGGGCAGCACGAACAGTATGAGCCAAGTTGAAGGAGACTCAGATATGGCTTCTGTCTGCCTGCTCAGTCTCAATGTGGCTTCTTCTTTAAATCCCTTGTTGTAGGACTTCCATTTAGCTAGGTTTCAGGCAGTTCTGAATGATGGTTGTTCTATAGTTTAGTTGTAATTTTGATGCTGTACTTTAATTATTAAGTGGTCATATTTATTTGAATGGGATGAGGGCAGTCTCAGTGATGCTTACCATAATAATCACTGTTAGAGAATATTTATTGTGGAGTTTTCTCCAGCAGAAATGTGTCCATGGAACCAACTAAAAAGCCAAAAAAATCAAACCTTAAATTAGTAAAGGTGGTTATAAAATTTCTGAAGCCACTGCAGTTGAATTTAAAATTTTTGTTGTTGTTGTTGTTGCTTTGTACGAAGCCTGGAGAATTCACTATCTTCCTAATGTTACATAATGTAGATGCGGTATGTAGTATGTTTATTCTTCCAAGAACTTTCAAAATCTTTACTGATTAACTCATTAATCACTAGCTAAACCAGCAAACTGAAAAGAAGGTCGCAAAACAAAAGAAAAAAGCAAATGGTTGTGAAAGTGGCGATCTATAAATGTAACCATAGTCTACAGAGTTGATGGAGGGGCTGCTGTTCATTGGTGATCCATCGGGGGTGGGTTTTCATTGTTTGCTTGTTTGGGGTATGGAGAGAGTTTATCTGGCTTTGATATTAGACAGCGTCTTGCTGCCTGTTCTGACAAATAGCTCACAATGCCAGCTTTTCACACACTGGATGCTGGGGTTTTTCATTTCATGTAGCAGCATGAAAGATCGAGTGCCCTTTATGCTGAAGCACCAAAATGTGCTTCAGGAAATGTGTAGGAGGGAGAGGGGAGGAGGGGGGCAGAAGAGATGATGCAAAAAAGCAATTCCCAGTTTTAGTAAATGAACTGAATCCTAGAATTAGAAAGAAAATCCTCAAAATGGAAGCTGAAAATGTCTGACAACTTTAAATCTAGGATAATGACAATTTATAAAATTTAAGCTTTAAACAAATCAACATTTCCCAATTCCTCAACCTATATTTTGAAGGGCATCTATCCAGGTGGTTTCTAACACTTCTGGTGTTGAGATAAATGAAAAGGGAGGTGGGAGTGGGTGTATGATAGCCTCACAGTAATCACAGTCCCACCCATCTATTCACCCTCAAAGCAATTTGAAAATCAATTCAGTATTTCCTGGATAGGTTGACGTCACCCTGCTCATAGCAGAGTAAAGGACCAAGCTGCTTGCTTTGTGCTCATTAAAATTCTGTATACTACACCATGCAGGAGCCAATTCTATTTTCAGAACAAGCATAAAACAAAGCAATGAATATTCTTGTCTATGGATCCAACGTGGGGAGAGCAGAGAGGAGTCATGTGGGGGGAGGGCCATAGATGGGAAAGGGGAAGAGAAAGCAAGGAATCTGCCCTGGCCGGTTTGGCTCAGTGGATAGAGCGTCGGCCTGTGGACTGGAAGGTCCCGGGTTTGATTCCGGTCAAGGGCATGTACCTTGGTTGTGGGCACATCCCCAGTGGGGGGTGTGCAGGAGGCAGCTGATCGATGCTTCTCTCTCATCGATGTTTCTAACTCTCTATCCCTCTCCCTTCCTCTCTGTAAAAAATCAATAAAATATTTTTTTAAAAAAAAGAAAGCAAGGAATCTTTTCATGTTTATCAAATTCTAGTAATATAATTAAGTGTCAACAATATATAGTTAATAAAACATCCAAAACACAGACATGAATTCCAGAGCACTCCAAGAATTCTAATCCAAGGGAGACCAGCCAGGAAGGTAGTGACAGTCAATGTAATCTGGGGGAAATGACTTTACACAAAGAAATTGAAAGCATCATTCTCAGTCCTGTTATTATTGTCATTAAGAAGTTTTTCTTCTCACAACCCATTTATAAGGAAAATATCTGTGACTCATCTTGGTACTATCTGCATAAACATAGCACCTAGTTCTTTCATAGATTTATATAATATGTATAGTACATACGTTTATATACATAAATCTATATATGAATACGCATATGTTTATACACATAAATATATGCATGAATATGTACCTGTCTACAGGATGGAGCCTGGGTCCTGACTGCCATGGTGGAGGGATTCTGTGAGAGATGGCTTTGCCGTGACCCTGAATCTTTAGGCTGCCTTTCCTATGCTCTGGTGGAGCGAGGCAGGGTGGCTACTGAGAGCATTGGAGCTGTATAGAGCTGAGGGAGCAGTGACTGTCTTTCCCCAATGTGAGCTGCACCTTGTGTACCTGGTGCCTTCCCCCTCAGCCTGCAGAAACCCTGTGGCTCCTCTCCCGCTGAGGAAGGGAACCCTGCCAAAGGGAGGCCCTCCCTTGCTCTCAGAACACCCAGAGGCAAGCACCTGCTGGGCCTGCCTCAGTCCCACCCGAAGGGTAGAAATGGCCGCCCACCGACTAAGACAAAGGGACCTTGAATTCAGAACAGGACAGCCCCTTTGTTTCTGAGCGTTCCATATTAAGTGTTCCTTCTGCCCGGACAACAGACCAACCCCACTTCAAATACTCTTTTAAATTCTCAATGAGGTGCCTGGTCTGTTCTTTTTCTTCTTTCAGCCACTATTCACACACACACACAAACCTACACACAGAGACATGCACACACATGCACGCACATACATACAAACTCATACACACACAAACATACAGACGCACTCACAAACACATATATACATGTACACACACAAACACAGAGACACACATGCATATGCACGTACACACATATAAAAAACACAGAGACACACACATACACACATGTATACATGCATACACACGCACGCACGCACACAGCCAGCGGGACCACACATGAGGTAAGAAACAAGACTTTTATTCTAAGAAGGGCAGGCTGACCTTTCCGAGTTCATTAGAAACACACTGCAGCATGCATGCGGAGGCTCTCTAGAATGGAACGCCATGCTCAAAGGCAACGAAAAATTGCCTGAAGACCCGCTTCCCTCCCCCGCTGGGTGAAGGGAAAGGAAGATGGGCAGAGTTCTTCCAGGAGGGGTTGGCCCTGTGCTCGCTTGGCACGGAAAGGAACCAGCCGCCTCTCTGCCCACATCCTCTATTTTCAGAGTCAGCCTGGTTCCAGGTCCCTGCTGGGGGCTGTGGCCTGGCCCGGTGGGAGGGGGAGGTGTAACTCTGGAGTTCATGCCACAGAGTGACCTAAATGGGACACCCTCCGTCTTTTGTCTTCCTGGCCTAGGTTGTATTGCCCTTTGAAATGACATGGTGGTGCCAAGACCCCGTGGGTAGGACAGAGCATAGCCTGGGAACAGAGGAAGGAGCTCTATAACATCCCTCTCTGAGACCAACCGGATTCAAATCTCAGCCCTGCCACTTTCTAGCTCTGTGACCTAGGGCAGTTACTGAACCTCTCTGCGCTTAATTTCCTCAGCTATAAATCGGTGCAGTAGCAGTCCCTACCTCACTGGGTATTTGTGAGGATTAAATGAAGACACTCTTCCAAAGGGCTAAGGAAAATGCCTGGGACTCAGTAAAGCCCGTGGCTCCTGACTCCCCACTGACCTGCTCTTGGACTTGGAAAGAAAGAACAAAGGAGAACCAGGCTGCCGCACTCAGGCTCCCACCTGTGGACCCTGGTGGTCCAGGCCTGGTGGGGCTGGCACAGCCCTCCAACCCCTCCCCCACCCGCTCCCGCATTTCTCTGGGCTGAGTGCAAGCAGGGTTGTTGGCTGCCTCCCCTGAAAGGCACGGTGGCCTCATTACCCCAGAATAACCTAATTAAGAGGGTCTGTGCAAGGAGACGCTGGGCTGAGGCAGAGCCTGGTCTACGCATGAGTACAGGAGTGTAGGTTCTGGAAAGCTGCTTGAATGTCATGCTGGGCCTTATTTATTATTTACCACATGAGGGAGAAAACGGAACCATCGAGACTTTGTTCTTCATTTTATTTCGAGTTCCTATTGCCTACAAATAAAGCACCCACTCCCTGGAGAGAGTCGCCAATTATCTGCAACCTGCTTGCCAGGCCCCATGATTGCAGGGGAACTGACCAGGGCACGGAAGGATTTGGATCTGAAACTGCAGTGAAATGTCTGCTTTGATATCTAAGACTAGCAATTCCAGGCTAGAGAAGCATGTGCGGAGGCTGTTTCTCTACCACACGCGTGTATTTTCCAAACCACAAATCAAAACCTAGCATGTCAAAAGGAGACATATGCACTACTATTTGTAATACTTTAAACAATAAAATAAAATTTAAAAAAATACCAAAAAAAACCCCAAAAAACTTATCATGTCACAGAGGATTTTTGTCTGGCTTCTGCCACTGCCCTTCGGCAATCTTAAAGGTAACAGTGTGAATACCAAAATATCAGCCTTTGGGGACTATGTGGGAAACAGGAGAGAATATTTGACTAACTTGAAAACTTCAGGCCCTTACCATATTCACTCATTTGTCAGGAGGTAAAAGGCAGCAAACAGGGAAACATTTTTAAGTGGAAATCCATCCTTACCATTTGATAAGGGTTAAGCCCTTATTCTTATCTTGATCTGAATTGCAAAGAGAAATTAGAATCCCATCCTGAGTCTCCATAGTGACTCCCAAGCACTAGCTGTCATGGGTAGAACTGCCAAAACTCACTCTCTAATCCTATCTCTCTACAGTCTGTCCCTCAGAAGAGGCAACCGCCTATGTACCTGACTATATTCTCCTTCTCCTCCCGGGGCATTCAAGAGGACAGAGTATCCATCACCATGAGCACTGTGATCTCTTCAATATGCTCCTGGGTTAGAAACAAGATGGTAAGAAATGATGTTCCCCTGATCCCAGCAGAGCTTGGCCTCCAGGGTCAGTCCAGCATCGCAGTCTGTGGTCTTGGAGTCAGACTATCTAGACTCGAATCTTAACTTCCCCACTTATAATCTGGGTAAGCTCTCTCAGCCTGTTTTAGCAAAATAATAACCAGCACTTCACTCACTGGAATAACTGTAGCAATAAGCAAAGAACCTGGTTCATGCTTAGAATTAAATGAATGGTAACTGTTGTTTCGAGACAAAGAAAATAATGTGGGGACTGTCGGCATATCAGCATCAACTGTAAGCAGTTAATAGTCTTCTAGTCCTCTCCTAGGCATGCGAAGAAGAAGAAAAATATAGAATATTTTTCCTAAAATTAAGTCACGTTTACATTTTAGAACAGGAAATATAGAAATATAAAAATCTTAAATAAGTTATTGGGGTGGCCTAGTTTTCAATGAGACACAAAACCAGAGAGAGAATGCTTTGGCCATTCCTCCCTTGACCTGGGCCTATCGATCCTTTAAGATACTAACAACCACATCACATCTCAAATGGAATCTTCTGAATTTTCAGTCCCTAAAATGTGGAGATTTAGATTGTTCACTTGCTTTGTGACTAATGAGGCAAGTAAATGAGCACCACACATGTATCCAGGGCACTATTTCACCTGTTGGATTTGTAATACTAATTTTAAATTGAATTTAATATGTACACTTTAGTTGTAAAATTATGGTCATTAGTGTTGAATTCTGCTCTCTCATTTGTTTGCTCTTTTGCTATGAGGACATTAGGGATTTTTTAGTTTATAAAATAGGGGGCCAGGGAAAGAGAACTACTCTAAAGCCATTACTTTTTTTAGCCTTCTATGTCTATAAATGCTTGAAATATCTAATTCCATGTTCCATTTTTAGCAATTAATAGAAACAAGTTTTGAGAAGAGAAGGTTGTGAGGAGCTGTGTATTTAATGTGTATTCGGTACCACAGTTGTCTATTTCAACTGCAGAGGGAGTTTTTTCATAATTTTGTGAAATTAAGAAACAATCACAAAATAAGAAGCAGTCTCTACCCTCTGTCATTTGCAAATCGGGGACAAGCATGATTTTTAAAAGCCAATGAGAGAAGAAGGAAAATTCCAGAAGGTACAAGATGTGAAGCAGAATCCTAGAAGCAGATGGAGGGGAGGGGGAGAGAGACAGCAGAGAATAAGAGAGAATAAGGAAAGAGAGAGGAGAAATTGTTTTCAAATATTTAAAGC